>NC_139685.1:71134215-71334215 GCF_964106915.1 Podarcis gaigeae
AGCAGTTCGAAAGCACGTCAAAGTGCAAGTAGATAAATAGGTACCGCTCCAGCGGGAAGGTAAACGGCGTTTCCATGCGCTGCTCTGGTTCGCCAGAAGCGGCTTAGTCATGCTGGCCACATGACCCGGAAGCTGTACGCCGGCTCCCTCGGCCAATAAAACGAGATGAGTGCCGCAACCCCAGAGTTGGTCACGACTGGACCTAATGGTCAGGGGTCCCTTTACCTTTTCTCTATCTATCTATCTATCTGGCATTCTCTTGATCGCTTGACTGAGATTCCTCTCTTAATTGTTGTGTGGCATGAATAGGATGGGGGGAGATGCTAATTTAAATATATGCAGGGCTTTTTTTCTTTAAAAAAAATGTTTAGGGGTACAGTGCTATCTGGGGTTAAGTAGTTAATTCGTTCCTGAGGTCCGTACTTAACCTGAAACTGTTCTTAACCTGAAGCATCACTTTAGCTAATGGGGCCTCCTGCTGCTGCCGCACCACCAGAGCACGATTTCTGTTCTTATCCTGAAGCAAAGTTCTTAACCTGAAGCACTATTTCTGTCTTAGCGGAGTCTGTAACTGGAAGCATATGTGTAATGGTTCTAGGGGTTGCTCGTGCATAAATCGACGCCACACCTGGCTGGGTTACCTGGGTGAAACCTTTCTGTCCGGACAGCCACTCACCCGTGGCTGTCTCAATCGCTGGCAGAATCCGCCAGTGGGCGTTTCTTGAACTTCTTCCAGCAAAGAAGCTCTTTGACGCCTAGTCGCCGCCTACTCTCCCTGCGCGGAAGCCTTCTGCGCAGGGAGGGTGTGGGCAGCGGAGGACCCATGCTCTCCCCGCTGGTCTCCGGCGAGGAGTCATGGAGCCACCTCGCCGATTCCCCCATTTGCCCCCCTTCTCCACTGGTGCTACGCTGAATTCCTTCCCCAGAAGATGGGCTGCTTCTCTCCCTCCAGGAACGCTCTCCGGAACCCCTCTGGAGCCCTCCCTCTCCCTCTGGCTCCGATGGCAGTTCCCTGACAGTATGTAACCTGAATCGTATGTAACCCGAGGTACCACTATACTCTCATTTTGACTCAAGAAAATCACCATTTTATAGTTCAAATTGGGGAAAATAAATACATTAAATGGACAAAAGTACAAAGAACGTACATTACCTCATATTACACAGCTGACAGCTCACAGTATCTTCCACATTGGCATGAGGTTGTGTGCACTAACGTCTTCCCGATTCCTCTGCTTGCTGTTGGTGTCCGTCGCCAGATGTCGCACACATTCCACACTGCTTCATACATTAAACACCCATTTCCGTCTGAGACTCAGGAAACACCAGGAATGGAAATGAGGCCACCATCGGAGGTAGCAACAGAACTGACAATTCACCACACTAGAGAAGAAACTAAATTTTTTACATTTGTTGTTTCTTCTCCCATTAGATTCACAAAATGTTTAGGGGTATGCATACGCCTGTGTACCCCCAGAAAAAAGCACTAATTACACATGTTTATATTTAAATGATTTAATGGAATTGTTTTATTCTACTGTTACAGATGCCACATAATGCTCATTCTGCATTTGTAAGGAATCGATCTTTTAATGTGGCATCACCCACACTTTGTGACTCCCTCTCTATCGCTATCAGACAGGTACCTTCCCTGTATCCTTTTTGGCATTTGCTAAGGAAATCAGCCCTGAGTGCTCACTGGAAGAACAGATCCTGAAGCTAAGGCTCCAATACTTTGGACACCTCATGAGAAGACTCCCTGGAAAAGACCCTGATGTTGGGAAAGATGGAGGGCACAAGGAGAAGGGGACGACAGAGGACGAGATGGATGGACAGTGTTCTCGAAGCTACCAGCATGAGTTTGACCAAACTGCGGGAGGCAGTGGAAGACAGGAGTGCCTGGCGTGCTCTGGTCCATGGGGTCATGAAGAGTCAGACACGACTAAACGACTAAACAACAACAACAAAATCATTTTTGTTTAGACAAGCCTACCCAGATATATAGACCGTTGAACTGTGTTTAAATCGCATTTTGTTTTATAGTTGATTTTAATCACTTTTTTGTATGTTTTAAATAGCTGTTTTCCTTATAATTTTATTGTTTTATTCTTTTTGTAAACTGCTGTTGAGATTATATATACACACACACAAAATCAAGTGGTATATAATTTTTATGAAATAAATAATTTTTAATCATCAATGTTTATCTTTTAATGTTTCTGCACCGGGTTTTGTAAACCACTTAGAAGCTTGATTTGGCAATAAGCGGTATATAAATTAAAGTAATAAAAATATTGCACTGTGACTGAATCTTAACTGTTGAATCTGCTGATGCAAAAAAAAATAAAAATGCACCAGTCCTGCTAGCTGTGAATGATAAAGGAAGGAAGCAGAGAGTCTTATGTACTGTATTCCATCCATGTATGACAGTCTTTTGGTGACACCGTCCTTATTAGCAGTCAGATTGCAGCCAAGCTACTTACAACACGGAGAAAATTGAATCCTGGATTTGAGTTAATGGATGGCATTATTTATTTATTTATATATTTTTTTACCATGCCTCCCGGCTGGGTGTGAAATAGTAGGAGAGATAAGCACATGCCTGCTCTACTTCAAATGCATTTCTCACTTTTTATGAAACCACGGCACCCTCCACAAAGGAAGTTGATTCAGCTAAATTAGTATTTGGAATAAAAGCATTTTTAATTATGCCGCGGGAAGAAGCAAAACTAGATTATGGTGGCCCTTGTGTTTAAATGGAGGGGGAATCTGACACTGATTGGTTCTGCAAAGTTATATGGTGTGCTATATGTTTAAATGGAGGGGGAATCTGGCACTGATTGGTTTTGCAAAGTTATATGGTGTGCTATATGTTTTTGAATTATGGTGTTGGAGGAGACTCTTGAGAGTCCCATGGACTGCAAGAAGATTAAACCTCTCCATTCTGAAGGAAATCAGCCCTCACTGGAAGGACAGATCCTGAAGCTGAGGCTCCAATACTTTGGCCACCTCATGAAAAGAGAAGACTCCCTGGAAAACACCCTGATGTTGGGAAAGATGGAGGGCACAAGGAGAAGGGGACGACAGAGGACAAGATGGTTGGACAGTGTTCTGGAAGCTACCAGCATGAGTTTGACCAAACTGCGGGAGGCAGTGGAAGACAGGAGTGCCTGGCGTGCTCTGGTCCATGGGGTCACAAAGAGTCGGACACAACTAAACGACTAAACAACAGTAATATGTTTCAGAAAGTTGACTGACTGTCTGTGTGCTGTTTGTGTTTCAACGCCTCTCAAGATATTGTAACCAATGTTGTGTGATGGTTCCTGAGTTCAAGGAGCCAGGATTTTTTTGCCTATGTTTGGAGATAGTTGGGTACCATTTTGACTCAAGATGGCAAACGAAACCTTTCGAACCTGTGCTGACTTTAACCACTGATTTTAAAATGGCACAGCTTTTAGAATTTCTGAAGAATGGAGACTGCCAATATATCATTTCTGCTATTTTAGAGCTTTAATGAGCTTTCTAGAGTTGCTGCAAGCTGCAGTCATAATTGTACTAATCTCTAACAAGAAAAATGCAGGAGTTTTATTTGTTTTTGCAAATATTCTGGCCTATTCTTCCTTTTGGCCAGTCAAATGCCCAACCCTACACAACAGCCACACAGCAGCCTGTGTCAGTTACGGTGCTTTTCTTCAATGTAAATATTTTAAGGGTTGTTTACAAATGGGATTCTTAGGTTATTTACATATCACTTGATTAAATGTTTTTTTTTTTGTTTGTCTTTGTTTATAGACTCCAAGTAATTAAGCCAGGATATTGACTTGCAAGCTCAAATTACAATGTGATTAAAAGCTGAAACTAATAAAAACTAATGAACCTGAATGGATTTATGGTTTTATCTTACGCTTGGTACAGACATGAAGCTTTATTGCCAGATAGTTTAATATTGATTTATGAATACGAAAATTCCATTCATAATCCACCTCCCCAGTCAGGGTAGGGAGGAATCATTTGGAAACCAAAGTTATAGGAACAGATGTTTACATCGTAAATTTTATGAATAAAGCTCACTTCTGCTTAGCAGCTTGCTGAAAGTCTCTGAGCTGATGTGGTCCAAAACTGCATAAACATAAAGCCATTGTTGTAATTGTTCTCATTATAATTATCACCCATGGTTATATCTGTTATGGTGGCAGATTTATTGGAATCTAGGAATCTGGTGCAGAAAATGCTGGGCTAAATGTATTAGACATACATTTAAAGACCCTCTCTCTTGCAACCACAAAGCTCTTAGATCCAATTTGAATTCTGAAAGCATTTGGGTGCTTGCTTTATTTCCTGGATGTTACCAGCAGCTTAATCTGGCCACATGGAACAGGGTTCAGCAAACTTACTGTGCCTCGAGCCGGTGTCTCCAGTGCCGATTGCACGGCGGGCCGGAGGGCGGGGGAGCGCATGCCTATACGCATATGCACACACAATTTCTGGTGCACTTCTGTGTCGGAGGAGCACCGGAAATAGCTTGTGTGCATGTGCACGGGCCTCCTCCAACCCGGATGTACACTGGAAATAATGCTTGCGCATGCACAAATAATGCTTGCGCATGTGCACAAGCTATTTCTGGTGCTTCTCCGACCCAGAAGTGGGTAGCTGTGCAGTGTCGCGCCAGTAAGAGCAGCGGGCGGCAGGGGTCGCTGCGGGCTGGATAAATGAGTCCCTCAGACCTTATCCAGCCTGCAGGTCTTAGTCTGGGGACTCCTGACATATAATCATATGCTTGTAGAGTAGAAAGGGACCCCAAGGTCATCTAGTCGAACTCCCTGCAACGCAGGAATCTCAGCTAAAGCATCCATGACAAGTGGCCATCCAATCTCTGCTTCAAAACCTCCAAGGAAGGAGAGTCCACAACCTCCTGAGGGAGACCGTTCCACTGTTGAACAGCTCTTACTGTCAGAAAGTTTTTCCATATGTTTTGTCAGAATCTCCTTTCTTGTAACATGAAGCCATTGGTTTAAGTCCTACCCTATAGAGAAGGTCAGCAAACTTTTTCAGCAGGAAGCCGGTCCACTGTCCCTCAGACCTTGTGGGGGGCCAGACTATATTTTTTTTTGGGGGGGGGAATGAGCAAATTCCTATGCCCCACAAATAACCCAGAGATGCATTTTAAAGAAAAGCACACATTCTACTCCTGTAAAAACACATTGATTCCTGGGCTGTCCGCGGGCCAGATTTAGAAGGCGATTGGGCTGCATCTGGCCCCCGGGCCCTGGTTTGCCTACCCATGCTCCAGAGCCAGCAAAAACAAGCTTGTTCCCTCTTTCATGTGACAGCCCTTGAAATATTGGAAGATGGCTATCATATCTCCTCTAAGTCTCCTCTTTTCCAGGCTAAACATACCCAGGTCCTTCAACCACTCCTCATAAGGCTTGGTTTCCAGACCTTTGATCGTCTTGGCTGCCCTCTACATGTCCCAGCTTGTAAACATGTCCTACCCCACAAAGAGATGTGAAGCATCAGAGAACAATTGCAGCGAACATAAATCCAGACATTTACCGGCACTTGAAGTTTCTCCTTCTGAGAAGGTGTCACAAAGCAGTTGAAGGACAGACAAAGTGAAGCATTCAGCAGGTCTAAGGCAAGAAATCCAGCTCTTCCTGTACTCAATGTTGCATTGTCCTTCTGTCCCAATTTCTCCCACTTGAGAACTCATAAGCACCCATTGTTTCCTGTTCAGGGTCATAAAGCCACAGGTAGCTGTTTCTTTCAGCCAACATAGACAGTATAATTTGTTGTCCAATTATATGCCCTTGGCAGAGCTGGCAATTTTTACTCTCCTTGAATCCACAAAAGAGTCTCTTCTTACCATTTGCATTCTCTGTTATTGTACTATACTCGGAGTCGAGAGTGAATTTCATGCTCTTTGTTCAGCTCGTAGTAGCAATGAATGAAACTTCCCCCAAAACATCTAGCTATAGTATACATAAATTACACAATGGGCCCCGCGTGATTGGCTAATTCCGGGCTGCTCCGGTAGGCCAATCAGGTTACGGATTCACTTCCTCCAGAAGCCTGATTGGCCTCTTGTCCTCTTAGAAAGAAAGTTAGGGATTAAAATGTGCAGGTACCTTCTAAGCCATTTCTGTGAGAGGAGAGCAAGTGTGGCCTGGATGCATTGTATATTTTTCCTGGAATGTTCCCTGTTGCTATTAGACAGCAACAGCATCTCTCTCTCTCTCTCTCTCTCTCTCTCACCATTTATGGTAACCATAAATTTGCCAGGGCTGGTTGTCTCTCTCTCTTTGTTTTATGTCAAGCAACCCATGGCAGCCATTTTACTTTATGCTCACTGGTGCCCCCCCCAACACCCGCATCATTGCTGTTTATGTGGACAACAGTTGCACATGCTGCTACTGTATAACAGTGAAACATTTGGAGGGCCACAGATTGGCCACCTCTGGAGGAAGGGCTTGCGGCAATTCTTCTTGCACACACTTCGGCTCAACTTGAGCAAGGGCAATTTCCAGCAGCATTATCCAGCAACGCATTTAAACTTGCAAACTGTGAGCTGTTTTTATTAGCAGAGTGCTGTTGCCTTTCAGATTTTTGTAGCCACTCATCAACAGACATTCCCTTGATGGCTTCTACCAAAGCTTTAAAAAACACAAGATGTAATGATAGGTAAAACCCAACAATACATCGTAAAAGACAGCAAAAAAACCTCCCTTGCATAGCGGCAGCATAAAATGATTTGCAACCAATATTTAAAACAGTCCCTGGGAGCAAAAAATATCTTGGTCCTGGTGCTGAAAGGTCCATAAAACAGTTGCTACACAAGCCTTTCTGGGGCAGCTCTTTGTCAAGGAGCTGTTGAGCAAGGCCAGGTCATCCACAGGGCAGGAAAGCACAGGAGGCATGGAATCCAATTAGCTTTTTATTTATGGAAAAGTACAACACAGGCTGGATCTACACTGATGTGAAAAAAACACTATAAAAACGCTATTGTGAAAATATGTAGCTCTCAAGGCAATTTATCCTTGGTGACAGATCATTGCTCTACCATGCCCTGTGGTGTCACATTTTTATAACACATTGTTAACATTATAACTCACATGTGTAGATTAGTTCACGGTAAAGTGCCCCCTCGAACCTCTTACTCTGGATCCCTCCCAAGCAGACAAAGGCTGCCCAAAGAGGCTCCTCCTCTGGGCCTGTCTGGACTGTTGCTCAGCAACATGCAGGACTCTGCTCAAGTAGGGTGTCAGAGGGGGAGTAGAGCCAGCAGGTCCTAGACTGTCTGCACTCACACTATGACTCTCAGCCTCTAACCCTGTCCTGGAAGGGCCTACTTCTCTTGTCCCTGCTTGTTCACTCAACCTCCCTGCTTCTAGCACCTCCCAGATTGTCCCTTCCCAAGACTGCTACTCAGTGTCCCACCACCACATTCTGAGATCTACATTGTCATCTTCTGTGTCTTCCCTGGGGGTGTTCTTGAGCAGCTGTCTCCCACCACTCTTCCTCAACCAACCATTCCCTGAGACGGTTTCATAGCTTCGGGGCCACTACTAAAAAGGCCCGTTTCTCACCTGAGTCTACAAAAAAGAATGTTGCTGATTGGCCATCAGCCACAGCAACTTCAATGCATTCAGCCAGCATGGACAATGGCCAGGCATGATGTGAGTTGTAGTCCAGGAACAACCAGAGAGCTGCACCTTCGCCATTCCTGCACCTGGAGGATCAATGGACTGAGCAACTTTCCCCTTGTCTCACTTCGTATTTGCCTTTTTTTTGCAAGCACGGCCTGAAAACTAAACCCCATGGAGCAGCCCCTATATTATGAATTTAATCAATCAACGCCGTCCTTCCAAAAACATGCAATTAAAACTTACAAGACTAATTAAAACAAGAAAGTTAAGCTGGGATTTAGGAGTTCATTATTGCTTCAGGGTAACTGACATATTGGTTTTGCTCTCCTGAACACAGTCTGTAATGAGACTGATTTTCCCCACTCCCTTATTAAAATAAATAAATAAAAGGAATCTCACTGCACCTTTTTTAAAAAGTAGGATGCATTTTAAAAATGATTTTCTCATACATTTAATTACTAAAACTTTACTACAGTTCCTGCAACTCCTGTCAGTGGGACTGGTTCCTTCCTTATTTTGTCTTGGTTATGGATTCAACAGTGGCATTTTAACCAATAGGCTGAAACTGACACAAGGACAAATAGAGGAGGATGCCTTTACCACAGTATGGATACCCTTTATCCAGGGCTGGATTTATGGTAGGTGTGATGAGGCCCTAAGCTACTGAAGGTAATGGGGCCCTTTATTGGTCAACAACAAATTGTCACTGCTTTTTTGTGTTGAATATGCTATATGGTAATTTATGGACCCAATAGGTATCTAAAGACATTTGCACATGTTGCCATGCAACCAGTCCATGCAGAATGTAGGCACCCTATATATAGAAATGAGCAAACCAGTGATATTTTAGGGAGCAGGCTAGCAGGCGGGGTCCATGACTTATATCATAGAAGCCTACACAACACAAAACACTGTTGCTGTATGTAGTTTAATTTTATTTGTTTTTTATCTTATATTTTGGAAACATACATCCAGGTTTTTTTCCTTTAATTTTTTAGCCCCCAACCCACCAAGAGAGTGGGGCCCTAAGCTATAGATTGTTTAGCTTATACGTAAATCCGGCACTGGCTTTATCACATATACAGCCCAAGAAGACAACAGCAAAAATCCACCGACAGCATACAACTCAATCTGGCTAACCTGACCCAACAACCCCTCACCCCTCACACAAACAAGCAAGCAAACAAATCTCACAGCAGCCAACTAAATATAACTAACTGTGCCCTGAGCCCCTCACCCAACCTTGGCACACCTTTTGTTTTTGTCAGGGGCTATGGGTGAGTGTAAGGTGGTTGCTTGTGCATTGCCAGAAGTGGGCAAGGGAGGACCCAGGTCGGTAATAATAATAATAATAATAATAATAATAATAATAATAATAATAATTTATTATTTATACCCCACCCATATGGCTGGGCTTCCCCAGCCACTCTGGGCTGCTTCCAACAAAATATTAAAATACAGTAATGCATCAAACATTAAAAGCTTCCCTAAACAGGTCTGCCTTCAGATGTCTTCTAAAAGACTGGTAGTTGTTGTTCCCTTTGACATCTGGTGGGAGGGTGTTCCACAGGGCGGGCGCCACTACCGAGAAGGCCCTCTGCCTGGTTCCCTGTAACTTGGCTTCTCACAGTGTGGGAATCCCCAGAAGGCCCTCGGAACTGGACCTCAGTGTTCAGGTAGAATGATGGTGGTGGAGATGCTCCTTGGATATGCTCGGATATGCTCAATTATAGCTATAGATGGTAGCAATATAGACCTACAACATTGCCCAGTCTTTCGCTAACTTAGGGTGACCATGGACAGAGCACCAACAAAGAAGATACTGTGGTTTTGGTCCTACTAGGATGGGTTTCCAGAGGGTGAAGTTTAAGGAGTGCTCTTTGACTCATAGAGCCTTCCATGTGGGGTTCCTCAGGGATTGATTTTATCCCCTGTGCTGTTTAACATCTACATGAAACCACTGGCTGGGGTTATCCAGAGATTTGGAGTACATTGTCAGCAATATGCTGATGACATACAGCTCTGCGATCTCTTCTACACCTGCAGGTGTGGCAGTAGATGTCTTGGCTCAGTAATGGACTGGATGAGAGCCAACAATTGAAGTTCAATCTAGATAAAATTGATGCACTGCTAGTGGGTAGTTTCCTAGACCAGATGGATGGGAGGTTGCCTGCTCTTGATGGAGTTACACTCCATCTGAAGGAGTGGGTTCATAGCTTGGGGGTACTCCTGGATCCTTTGCTGTCACTCAAGGCTCAGGTGGCCTAAGTGGCGTGGAGTGCCTTCTATCAGCTTCAGCTGGTGGTCCAGCTGCACCCCTGTCTGAACAGGGATGGCCTAACTACTGTTGTCTATGCTTTGGTAACCTCTGGGTTAGATTACTGAAATGTGCTATATCTAGGGTTGCCTCTGAAGGTGGTTTGGAAATTTCAGCTGGTGCAGAATTCGGCAGCCAGGTTGCTTACTGGGGTAAGATGGTTTGAACATATTACAATGATCTTGACCCAACTGCGCTGGCTGCAAATTAGTTTTGTGCTGTTTTGACCTATAAAGTCTTAAATTGTGCAGGACTGCAATACCTCAAGGACAGCCTCTCTCCATATGAACCTACCTAGATCCTGAGGTTATCATCTGAGGCCCTTCTTTGTGTGCCTTGTCCCTGAGAAGTCCAGAGAGTGGCAATGTGAGAACAAGTCTTCCCTGGTGTGGCTCCTCCTTTGTGGAATGCTCTCCCAAGCGAGGCTCACCTGGTGCCTTCATTATGCACCTTTATGTGCCAGGCAAAGATGCTCCTCTTTAATCAGGACTTAAATGTGTTGTGAAAAGGGTGGGGGAGGGGCTATTAGTTTGTTCTTGTTCTTATTATGCATTCTGTATGTTTTTCCTTGCATTTTTGTGTCGTGAACCACCTTGAAATCTCCATATGTTTGTTGTTGTTTAGTCCTTTAGTTGTGTCCAACTCTTCATGACCCCATGGACCAGAGCATGCCAGGCACTCCTGTCTTCCACTGCCTCCCGCAGTTTGGTCAAACTCATGCTGGTAGCTTCGGGAACACTGTCCAGCCATCTCATCCTCTGTCATCCCCTTCTCCTTGTGCTCTCAATCTTTCCCAACATCAGGGTCTTCTCCAGGGAGTCTTCTCTTCTCATGTGGTGGCCAAAGTATTGGAGCCTCGGCTTCACAATCTGTCCTTCCAGTGCGCACTCAGGGCTGATTTCCTTCAGAATGGAGAGGTTTGATCTTCTTGCAGTCCATGGGACTCTCAAGAGTCTTCTCCAGCACCATAATTAAATAGCATCAATTCTTCAGCGATCAGCCTTCTTTATGGTCCCGCTCTCACTTCCATACTTCACTACTGGGGAAACCATAGCTTTAACTATATGGACCTTTGTCGGCAAGGTGATGTCTCTACTTCTTAAGATGCTGTCTAGGTTTGTCATTGCTTTCCCCCCAAGAAGCAGGAGTCTTTTAATTTCGTGACTGCTGTCACCATCTGCAGTGATTGTGAAACCCAAGATCTCCATATAGGGGGTGGTATACAAACTAAAAAACAAACAACCACATATTTGGACCAAGTATAAACATGCCTATTATTGAGTTCAGTTGTTTGTTCTCAATTCTTATGCATGGAATCTGAAAACAATCATTATAGTGCCTTATTATTTACATAGCCGTTCTCAGAGTGGGCATGACTGACAAAATAATGTTATGAATTACATTTCTGCAGAACAACCTGCTCTTAATCCTTCTTTAAAGAAATAACTTTGCTAATGCTGCTTGTTCCTCACTGGAGCAAACTTGTGATTCTAAGATCAAAGGCAGCGCTGCTCGATGCTTAGCTAGATACACACTGATGCCTTCACAAGAAACATGGAAAAACTGCACATTTTCGGTTGATAGCGGAGGGGGCTCCCCAAATATGAATAGCACATAAGAAGATTAGCTAGGATGGGTGATATTAAAAAGAGTAGTGAACCAGATTAATTGGGTACATAATAACTTTAATGAGAATTTAAGTACATCTCGGAGAGGAAAAATGACTCGTAGTGTTGAAAGGAGTCCTGTAGACTGTCTATTCCAGCAGTTTCCATAAGCAGGCAAGAAGAGACTTGCTGGATTTGACCAATGGCCCTTCTAATCCAGCATCCTGGACCAATGGCCCTTCTGGTCCAGCCCACCAGATGCTTCAATGGAAGTTCAAAAGGAGAGCAAGAGAGCTCTCTCCACTTGTGATTCCCAACAGCTGGCATTCAGTGACATACGGCCTCTGGAGGTAGAACACAGCCATTGTGTCTAGCAACCATCTTCAAGCTGGAGCCCTGGCCTTTGTTGAACACTTATGAGGCATCCGTCAACAAACACTCTTACAATGGATGGCAAGCTTCCTTAAGATGATGTTAGAGGTGTCCAGACCTCACTTCCTCGTGCATTCATTGAGGAGAGGGATAGTATCCAGGAAGCAGCCCATTTCCCCAATGTCAACACACCCTACAATGTCTGAAAGGCTTGGATCCCAATGCATATAAATCTCTGAACTATGGGTTGGGAACATCAGGGCCTTGGGAAACTCCAGGTTTTCCTTCTCCCGAGGCCACACGTCTCACCAACTCTATATCCTCATTGAATGCTTTTGCTTGGCTGGGATGTGTCCTTGAACTTTACTAGTGCCTCTTGGTTGCCTGTGAGTTGGTGTCTAAACTAGATAAATTACATTTCTCATGTTGTCCACTTTCCACCCAACAGTCCTAAGGTGGTTTACAGAAATAATTACAATTTAAAAAGCAAATGTGTTTTACATTAAATATAATAAAAGAAAGCCACAAAACCCATAAATAACAATGTTATTCTGTAGCACAGAAGAGTTCTGCATAGCAATGCAGAATGATGGAAGACACCAGTCAACTCGAGAAGCTGGCAGTGATGGTGGAAGATGCATCTCGGAAGGATTTTATCACTGTAAAGCTCCCCAAAGACCTCACGTTTTAACACCTACACTATTGCAGTTTATATTTTCGCATCCAGCCCACAAAAAGCTGTCATTTTGCTTTGTCCCATTGTGTACATAGTACATTTGTGCTGGAGTGCAGGGGTTACTGAGTTCAAAATCAGCTTTCATCCCCATTTGCTCTGTAACAACAGCAATAGCAAAAAAGCTCTCTGCATTTTTCTATCTTATTAAGGAAAGGGGCATAGCTCAGTGGCAGACGGTCTCAAGTTCAGTCCTTGGCACCTGCAGCTTGGGAGAGAACCCCAACGGAAATCTCGAAGAGCAGCTACCAGAGGCATCACAAGGTGGATGCAGTGGGTGCGGTCTGCCCCGTGTGCCACCTCCGAGGCGGGTGACAAAATGCTGTGTGACACTTAACATCTGTGAGAGACGGTGTGGCTTTTGCACGCGCAGGGTTCCCGGTGCCGAAACAGTCTACCGCCGGCTGTCCCTCCGTAGGGCAGCCAAGAACTTTGGCTCTCCTCTCTGCTGAAGAACTTTGGTTCCCCTCAAGAAAACTCAACAACTCCTGCTCTGCCAAAAGAGCTCTGCAGCTTTGGCTCCCCCCCCAAAAAAATCTAAACATTTTTGCAGGGGGGGGGGAATCCATGGGGATGTGTGACAATAAATTTTATGCGCCGGGTAGCACCTGACCTTGCTACGCCACTGCCGGCTGCCAGTCAGCGGAGACAGTGCAGAGTTGGATGGACCAATGGACGGGCATAACAAAATGCAACCTCCTATGTTCCTGTGATCATGGTCTTGGGAAACATCTGAGAGTGCAATGTGCACCATAGAATTGCCAGCTTATGGGTGATTCACATACCTGAACACGATTCAGCAATGCAGTATCATTGAAAATGAATCAAACACCTTATGTGTCATCAGAAAGTGAGCCTTATGTGTCTAAAGAGCTTCAATTTACGTATTTAGTGCACCCCTCAAATGCAATTTCTTTTCTCATTAATTGGTGGGAAATGGTAAAAGAGAAATGTGGGGAAAACATTTATGCACTATTGTTATGGCTTAGGCTCCCTTGCTGCAGAAAAATCGGTTGTCGAGAAAAGCCCATTTTCCAGAGGCATTTGTATCTTTCCCTCAGATAAGTCAACATATTCTGGGAAACAGCTTTTAAGCTAAGTGGCATAAAACATAGCAAAAAGGGAGTAGCCCTTGAGTCTTTTCATGGGCTGCCTGGAGAATTATGCTTGTGATCAGAGCAATTACAATTACAAAACAGCTCTGCTGGTGGTGACTAATCCAATTTAACATCAGAAGAGCCCTGCTGGAACAGAGCAAAGCCCCATCTGCAGTCTTGCCTCTTCTTCTCCATGGGGGCCAATCTGATGCCTCTGGGAAGTCCACAAGCAGGACACAAAGGCAACAGTCCCATGGAATCCCACCAGGCAAACTACCTTGGGTTCTACAGGTTTCTCCTAACACCTCTCAGCTAACACCTTAACAACAACTACAGCTCCCAGAATTCTTTGGGCAAAGCCAGGGCTGTTTAAAATGATTTGCTAGTGCTTCAGATGTGTGGTGTGAATGTTGCCATAGCCAAGATGGCAGCCCTACCTAAGATTCCCCCCCAAACATGGCATCAATAATTTGTGACGTGATGTTGTTGTTGTTTAGTCGTTTAGTCATGTCCGACTCTTCATCGGACCAGAGCACACCAGGCATTCCTGTCTTTCACTGCCTCCCACAGTTTGGTCAGACTCATGTTTGTAGCTTCGACAACACTGTCCAACCATCTCGTCCTCTGTCGTCCCCTTCTCCTTGTGCCTTCCATCTTTCCCAACATCAGGGTCTTTTCCAGGGAGTCTTCTCTTCTCATGAGGTCGCCAAAGTATTGGAGCCTCAGCTTCACGATCTGTCCTTCTAGTGAGCACTCAGGGCTGATTTCCTTAAGCATGGATACATTTGATCTTCTTGCAGTCCATGGGACTCTCAAGAGTCTCCTCCAGCACCATAATTCAAAAGCATCAATTCTTCAGCGATCAGCCTTCTTTACGGGCCAGCTCTCACTTCCATACATCACTACTGGGAAAACAATGGCTTTAACTAGACGTTGTGACGTGATGCTACCTTTTATTTAAGGCTGAAGTAGCCAGCATGGTGCTCTCCTGGTGATAACTCCCATCCTACTCTTTCAATGAGGACCCCGTAGGGGTTACCCCTATTTGATGTAAGTCATAGGACACTCCCTCCAAGATGTTTTTTACCCTTAGATGCACTTCCAGCTGATGGGCTGGAGTACAATAGCAAAGGCTTTACCCACCGCCTACGCCAAACCATTCACTTCTGTAACCAATAAAAGTTCTTCCCTTATTTGAACCCCAAAACTAATATGCTGTTGTCCAGTGTGGTTTGTTTATTTATTTCTTCCAGGAATTGTGGGGTCATGAGGCCTTGGCCCTCAGTTACATGAAGTGGGGAATCCTGATCACAGAAGCAGGTACAGCGGTACCTTGGTCCTCAAACACCTTGGTTCCCAAAAGCCGAAAACCTGGAAGTAAGTGTTCCGGTTTTTGAATGTTTTTCAGAAGCTGAACGTCCAATGCGGCTGGCGGCTATTGTTTCTGAGGCGCCTGCACCAATCAGAAGCTGTGCCTTGGTTTTTGAACATTTCGGAAGTCAGACAGACTTCTGGAATGGATTAAGTTTGGCGCTTTTGTTTTTGCTATATATTTTGTGGGGTTTTTTTTTTTTTTTTTTTTGAGGCTTTTTCAGTTAATTTGTTGTTGTGACTGTGTGGAACCCAGTTCAGCTACTGGTTGGTTGGTTGGTTGATTGATAGTGCGACTGTGAAAATTGATAAAAGCCGCCCCCCTCCAAACAATGACAATCATAAGTGCAGGTAAAAAAAAGTTTTTAAATTTTTTTTTTATCATCTACAATACTGTCTTATTTATTTTATAGTACAGCACATTAATTATTGCTTTCATTTTATCGATCAATGGTCTCGTTAGATAGTAAAATTCATGTTAAAGCTGTTTTAGGGGTTGTTTTTAAAAGTCTAGAACAGATTAATCCGTTTTGCATTACTTTCTATGGGAAAGCACGCCTTGGTTTTGGAACGCTTTGGTTTTGGAACAGATTAAGTTTGAGAACCAAGGTACCATTGTACTGTCAAGACCTTTATGCTTGGACTGTATCATGTACTAGGGATAAGGCAGATTTCTGTGTTCTTCCTAAGGCCATCTACTCAGTAGTATCATTTTTTTACTGATATATATATATATATATATATGCTTTCGTAGATTTTCACGGGTACAGGAATGCAGGTTTTGGTGTCCTCGGGTGTCTTCCCGTGTAAAAGTTGGGGTGTCTAGGCGACGTTTCGACGAGGTCTCACTCGTCATCTTCAGGCTGGTGCTTTCGGCTTCTTGTTACTGGAACAGAGCGGGATCTCAATGTTTGAGTTCCTATAAATACTGTAGAGGGGGTGTGGTGTCTAGCCTCCAATGTTCTGGGCAGAGAGGAAGTTCCCAGGCTAGTGTGCCTTTTCTTCTTTTGTTCCTTAATTACTTGAGAGATACCTTGAGTGATTTCTTGAGTGATATCCTGAGTACCACTTAGGTGGGTCATTAGGTGTGGATTAGTTGCTAAAGTCTTTGTGTCTTGACCTCTTGAACTTTGTGAAGAGTTTTCCTGAGAAGATGGCTGTATTGCACTTAGTTGTGCTTTGGCTTGGCTTCGTGTATAGGGGCGAGCTGTGGTTTTGTGGCTTGTGTCAGCCAGATCTGTGTAGGGATTGCAGGGGGGTGCAGCATCCGGAGGTGCCACCATGGATTGGCTACTGGATGGTGTCAGTAATTCATCTGTGGAGAGGGTCTGGGTTTGGGTCTGGTGTGGTTGATTGGTGTTGGCGTTCTGTGTGCCTCTGGATCTGGTGTCAGTTTTTGTGGAGAGGGCTAATTTCCAGATGTCTGGCAAGCGGGATGTGTCGTCACGCTTGTTCATGTTGTGAGGGTGTTTCTCTATCTCGATGGCTTCCATGATTATTCTCTTGTGGTGATGTTCCGTGTTAAAGAGCAATTTGGAATCTGCAAAATTAATTTCGTGTCCTGTTTCTTTCATGTGTTGGAAAAGAGAGGAAGTTTTTTCTTCTTTTTTGACGGCATTCTTGTGTTCTGCGATACGTGCATTTATTCGTCTGTTTGTTTGTCCAATGTACGTGGCTGGGCAGACTTTGCAGGGTATTTCATAGATCCCTTGGTTTTCCAACTGGATTTTATCCTTGGGGTTTCTGAGGATATTGGCTATTTTTTGGTTGGTGCAAAAGGCTGTTTTGATATTGTGTTTATGGAGGATTTTGCTAATTTTATCTGTAGTGCCCTTGATATAAGGAAGGAGGGCCATGCCATTGTTTTCTTCTGTGTCTTGGTTTTTGGGGGGTGTTTCCTTTTGGATTAGCTTCGTAATCCTGTTTTGCTGGTATCCATTGGCAATTAACACATTTGAGAGATTCTGTAACTCAGTTGTCAAGTGGTCTTTGTCAGCCAGGCGTTTGGTTCTGGAGATGAGAGTCTTGGCTACGGAGTTTATTTGTGCAGGGTGGTGGTGTGATTGTGCATGTAAGTAGCGGTTGGTGTGTGTTTTTTTCTGGTAGATAGTGTGTCCTAGGGAGCCATCAGGTTTTTTGTAGATTAGGACGTCAAGGAAGGGAAGTTGGTTGTTGGCTTCTATTTCCATAGTGAATTGTATTTTGGGGTGTAAGTTGTTGAGATGTGTGAGGAAGCTATCCAGTTTTTCCTTCCCGTGTGGCCAAATTACAAAGGTGTCGTCAACATATCTGAGCCAAAGTTTGGGTTTGTGTTCTGACTTGTCTAAAGCATTGGTTTCAAAGTGTTCCATGTACAGGTTTGCGATGACCGGTGAGAGGGGTGATCCCATAGGTGCTCCTTCTATCTGTTTGTATCTTTGTCCATTGTGGATGAAGTACGTGTTGGTTAGGCAGTGGTTGGTCAGGTCCAAGATGTATTCGGGGGGATTGTATTTGTTTTGAATAGCTGTCAAGGCTTCATTAATGGGCACTTGTGTGAAGAGAGATACAACATCGAAGCTCACAAGTAGGTCATTAGGATGTAGGTTTTGCTTCTTTATTGTTTCTATGAACTGGAAGGAGTTTGGTACGTGTGAAGAGATGGATTCTGCATAGGGCTGAAGTTGCTTGGCGAGAAATTTAGCGAGATTTTGTAGAGGTGAGCCTATGGAGCTGACTATTGGTCTGAGTGGTGTTCCTTCTTTGTGTATCTTGGGGAGGCCGTAGAGTTTGGGGCATCTGGATGATTTTTCTCTGGGGATGATTCTTAGCTGGATTTCTTCACTGATAGGAGAGGCTTTTATTTTGGATTTGGTGGTTTTTTCCAGATAGGTGGTGGGATCTGTTTTTATAGGTTTGTAGGCAGGATCTTGGAGTAGCTTTGATAGTTTTGCTTGGTAGTCCGATGTGTTCATCACCACTGTGGCATTACCTTTGTCTGCTGGGAGAATGATTATGTTGTTGTCTTTCCTCAGGTTGGTGAGTGCTTTCTGTTCTTCTTTGTGTAAATTGCTTCTGGGTGGTTTGCTGGAGCAGAGGATGTTGGTGACTTCAAGTCTGATTTTATTGGCTTCATCTGGGTTGAATTTGGTTAGGCTAGCTTCGACTCCGCATATGATGTTTTCCGTGGGGATGCGTCTCGGGGCGACTGCAAAGTTGAAACCTTTGGAGAGTACTTTGGTTTCAGTTGTGGTGAGGATCCTGTCTGATATGTTATGTACTGTTTGTTTCATGGGTTGCTGTGGAGGGTGGCCGGGCTTCTGGCGTTTCTCTAGTTTGTGGAGTTTGTTGGTGTGTGTGTCTGTCTTATGTGAGGTCTCCGTTTCAGCTCTCCAGACGGCTAGTTGTTTGCATTTGTCCCAGAGTGCAGGGTGGATTTTGTTACAGAGTTTGAGGTGAAGAGTGAGTAGATCTTTGTTGGTTTGGTCTAGTAGGTATCTTTTCTTGTGTAGTTCGTTTCTGATTAGGGATAGTTCAGTTCGTTTCAGGATCCTTTCGGTGGCTGGGGTTTTAGAATGGAATTTAAGTTGGAAGCATGTGGGAATTAATTTGTTGTCTCGGCAGTTGCGTAGGAACAAGAGAACACATAAGATGGTGGCTCTTCGGACTTCTAGTTTCTCGTAGGTTCTTGTCAGCTGGAAGGTTTCCTCCCCGTAGAGGCCCTCCTTCCTTATATCAAGGGCACTACAGATAAAATTAGCAAAATCCTCCATAAACACAATATCAAAACAGCCTTTTGCACCAACCAAAAAATAGCCAATATCCTCAGAAACCCCAAGGATAAAATCCAGTTGGAAAACCAAGGGATCTATGAAATACCCTGCAAAGTCTGCCCAGCCACGTACATTGGACAAACAAACAGACGAATAAATGCACGTATCGCAGAACACAAGAATGCCGTCAAAAAAGAAGAAAAAACTTCCTCTCTTTTCCAACACATGAAAGAAACAGGACACGAAATTAATTTTGCAGATTCCAAATTGCTCTTTAACACGGAACATCACCACAAGAGAATAATCATGGAAGCCATCGAGATAGAGAAACACCCTCACAACATGAACAAGCGTGACGACACATCCCGCTTGCCAGACATCTGGAAATTAGCCCTCCCCACAAAAACTGACACCAGATCCAGAGGCACACAGAACGCCAACACCAATCAACCACACCAGACCCAAACCCAGACCCTCTCCACAGATGAATTACTGACACCATCCAGTAGCCAATCCATGGTGGCACCTCCGGATGCTGCACCCCCCTGCAATCCCTACACAGATCTGGCTGACACAAGCCACAAAACCACAGCTCGCCCCTATACACGAAGCCAAGCCAAAGCACAACTAAGTGCAATACAGCCATCTTCTCAGGAAAACTCTTCACAAAGTTCAAGAGGTCAAGACACAAAGACTTTAGCAACTAATCCACACCTAATGACCCACCTAAGTGGTACTCAGGATATCACTCAAGAAATCACTCAAGGTATCTCTCAAGTAATTAAGGAACAAAAGAAGAAAAGGCACACTAGCCTGGGAACTTCCTCTCTGCCCAGAACATTGGAGGCTAGACACCACACCCCCTCTACAGTATTTATAGGAACTCAAACATTGAGATCCCGCTCTGTTCCAGTAACAAGAAGCCGAAAGCACCAGCCTGAAGATGACGAGTGAGACCTCGTCGAAACGTCGCCTAGACACCCCAACTTTTACACGGGAAGACACCCGAGGACACCAAAACCTGCATTCCTGTACCCGTGAAAATCTACGAAAGCAAATATATATATATATATATATATATATATATATATATATATATATAGCAGGGAAGGAGGGAACCAAAAACAGGAGGGGGCAGATGAAGAAAACAACAACCCTCAGTTCACATTAAAATACAATAACGATCAATAATTCCATCTTCATTTAAACATATAAATCAATATAAGCCATCCAAATGTCCAGACGAGCATCCACATTAAATTGACCTTTATAAGAAATTTGTTCAAATGCAAGAAGGGCAGCGAGGTCCTCAGAGCGTTTTGTGGGCGTTTAATCTCTCAGGCACGAAATACAAGCTTGCAAGATCCACTCTTGTTGCTCGGCCGTTAATCCCCAAACTACAGAGATGCAGTTTAGAAGTACCCAAAGCTATGCAAATGCCAAGGGTTTCGTTAGCACAAAATGGATACAGACAAGCTTATTCATAGCAAAATGAATATGTCACAGGATGTTGTTGTTGTTTAGTCATCTAGTTGTGTCCGCCTCTTCAGGACCCCATGGACCAGAGCACGCCAGGCACTCCTGTCTTCCACTGTCTCCCACAGTTTGGTCAAACTCATGCTGGTAGCTTCGAGAACACTATCCAACCATCTCGTCCTCTGTCGTCCCCTTCTCCTTGTGCCTTCCATCTTTCCCAACATCAGGGTGTCTTTTCCAGGGAGTCTTCTCTTCTCATGAGGTGGCCAAAGTATTGGAGCCTCAGCTTCACGATCTGTCCTTCCAGTGCGCATTCAGGGCTGATTTCCTTCAGAATGGATAGGCTTGATCTTCTTGCACTCCATGGGACTCTCAAGAGTCTCCTCCAGCACCATAATTCAAAAGCATCAATTCTTCGGCGATCAGCCTTCTTTATGGTCCAGCTCTTACTTCCATACATCACTAGAGAGCCAGTGTGGTGTAGTGGTTAAGAGCGGTAGTCTCGTAATCTGAACTGGGTTCGCGTCCACGCTCCTCCACATGCAGCTGCTGGGTGACCTTGGGCCAGTCACACTTCTTAGAAGTCTCTCAGCCCCACTCACCTCCCAGAGTGTTTGTTGTGGGGGAGGAAGGGAAAGGAGAATGTTAGCCACTTTGAAACTCCTGAAGGGGAGTGAAAGGCGGGATATCAAATCCAAACTCTTCTTCTTCTTCTACTGGGAAAACCATAGCTTTTACTATATGGACCTTTGTTGGCAAGGTGATGTCTCTACTTTTTAAGCTGCTGTCTAGGTTTGTCATTGCTTTTCTCCCAAGAAGCAGGCATCTTTTAATTTCATGGCTGCTGTCAACATCTGCAGTGATCATGGAGCCCAAAAAAGTAAAATCTCTCACTGCCTCCATTTCTTCCCCTTCTATTTGCCAGATGTCACAGGATATCCTGTGCAACAAATATGGCATCGTATTTGTTTAAGGAACCAGAGTCTTCTTTGCTGTTTGCTTAAATCAGACAAATAAGCAACACATCGCCGCCAATTGATGCTGTGGTCCAAACATTTGTGGACCTCTCTTGTTCACTCCATGTGAGGGGGTGCTGCTTTTGGGGAGGGCTGGCTCTGCTTATACCCCCCCCCCCAACCTGTGCATGACAAATTATTCTACTCACCTTCAGGGCTACAGGAGATACAATAGATCAACTGATGGCAAAGTGCACCCTAATGCCAGCAATTTATTTTTCTGTTTGTAGAAAGATGCAGCCTAGGTATGTACCTGATAATTAATTTGTGATGAAAATGAAAGCCTGGTTATTAAAGATGAGGCATACAAATGCCAGCGACTTGGAATAGGGCTGTGCTGAAATTTTCTTCCCTGTCCACCCTTTTAATTAATGATAAAAGAAACTGCTTTTAAGAATTATCAAAGGTCTGTGTTGCACTTACCTTATTTTCAAAATAGCTAAGGGATTTTGTGAGTGGTTTTTTTCCTGTCATTCTGCAGATCAACTCCCTGGTGGATTGAAATCTGCATGTCTACACTGCCTGAAAACCACACAATGTCCTCCATTGGGATATCCTGCAATTGCAAGACATGGGGGAGACTGTGTACCATGCTCCAGGTAGTTGCTTGTTGTTGTTTTTTAAGTGAAGTCTTTTTGCTTTAGAAAAAGTCAGTGCAGGAAGACCTTAAAAAAAAGAAAGATTTCCCCTTTTTAGAAAAACAAATCATAGAATAATAGAATCATAGAGTTGGAAGAGACCACAAGGGCCATCGAGTCCAACCCCCTGCCAAGCAGGAAACACCATCAGAGCACTCCTGACATATGGTTGTCAAGCCTCTGCTTAAAGACCTCCAAAGAAGGAGACTCCACCACACTCCTTGGCAGCAAATTCCACTGTCGAACAGCTCTTACTGTCAGGAAGTTCTTCCTAATGTTTAGGTGGAATCTCCTTTCTTGTAGTTTGGATCCATTGCTCCATGTCCGCTTCTCTGGAGCAGCAGAAAACAACCTTTCTCCCTCCTCTATGTGACATCCTTTTATATAAATCAGCAAGTACACACAGGAAGCTTGCCAGGCTTCCTGCATTTCAATTCAGCAAGATGCAGGGTGTGGCAGTTCCATAATATCAAAATGGCTGGTGTTTTTCAGAGCATCTGGACAGCACTACAAATCCTTCTGCTTCCAGTTACATTTGCCAGTGGTGAATGTAGCATTTCGCCCCACCTCACCCCCAATAATAATTTTTATTTGGTTTTACAAGTGTAAAGTTGTTGTTATTGTTTAGTTGTTTAGTCGTGTCCAACTCTTCATGACCCCATGGACCAGAGCAAGCCAGGCACTCCTGTCTTCCACTGCCTCCCACAGTTTGGTCAAACTCATGTTTGTAGCTTCGAGAACACTGTCCAGCCATCTCGTCCTCTGTCGTCCCCTTCTCCTTGTGCCCTCCCTCTTTCCCAACATCAGGGTCTTCTCCAGGGAGTCTTCTCTTCTCATGAGGTGGCCAATTATAACAATACAAAATACATATCCCTATTTAGAGATTTCTCCAAATCTCTAGACTTCCCACCTTCCCCTCCATGGATCCTATTAAAAATCTTTTCAACTGCATATTATTTCATCATCCAAATTTTATGTCTCTTCATTTTTTCCATGGCATCTTCTACATTACAAGTGTTATTGTATTCCTCCTAATGTTTTTATTTGCTTACAGTGGTCTCTCAAGTAAATTATAATTTCCCCCATTCTTTATTGAAGTTTTGGTCCTTTTGGTTCCTGAGCTTTCCGGTCAGTTTTGCCATTTCGGCATAGTCCAACAACTTAGTTTGCTATTCTTCTCTGATAGGTACTTTGTCTTCTTTCCATCTCTGGGCTAGTAACATCCGTGCAGCTGTTCTTGCATACATGAAAAGTCTTTTCTGCTCCTTTGGGATCTTGGTACTTACAATTCCTGATTTAAAAAGCTTCTGCTTTTTTAACAAAAATTACTTTAAACATTTTCCCCCCATTTAATTTCCCAGAATGCCTTTGGTACCTTACACGCCCACCACATATGGCAGAAGAGGCCGCCTTTTCCTTTACACTTCCAGCAGATATGTGTACTTGTCTTATATGCAAATATAGCATCTCAAAATAGCTCCTCAAAATGTACCTGCGACCAGAGGCACTGACTTGGGCCCCAGGTTGTGGGTGCACAGCATGTGATATCATGACGCCCAGGTAGGAGAATTGATCAACATTTTCCAACGTTACACCACTGAGTTGGATTTGGGGCGCTGCAGAGGGGCTATTTTGTACTTGTTGGTGGAGCACTTTGTTTTTTTTGGATGTTGAGCGATAGGCCAAGCTTTTTGTAAGCTTCTTCGGAGATATTTAGGATAGTAGTATAAACACCAACAATTGGGAAACACTTGCCTGTGAGCGCTCCAATTGGAGAACAGCCTTTACCAAAGGTGTCATGAGCTTTGAAGACACTCGGATTCAGGATGAAAGGAGGAAACATGCTAAGAGGAAGGCATGTCTGGCAAACCCTCACCATCATCAACTTCTGCCCAGAAACCTATGTCCCCACTGTGGAAGGACGTGTGGTCTCCACAGACATTTATGGACTCATTGTTAAAACCGTGTTTATGGAAGACAATCTTACTCAGCTACAAGTGATCGCCAAAGAAAGGAAGAAGAAAAAAAGATCATGACTCCTGCTGCCTTCCCTCCACTGCTCTCTGGCATTGTGGCAATGACAAGGTCGGTGCCTCAGCCTCCACCTCTGTCACAGGGCCTTTGTTGGCAATGTGGAGATGGAGCCTATGGACCTCTTCTGCTGACACCTCCTCTTCCCAGTCAGCTCCCTCTTCTCCCTTTGACCACTCATTGCCATCCCTCCACCACTCCCTGAACTCTGAACCTTCTTCCCTTGAGGGTTCCCCACTTGGTGCCTTCCATCCCTCCCCTGAATCCAGCCAGTCTACAACACCTGCTAATAATGATGTTTCATGTTTGTCCTGTTAACTTGACTATGATGGCCTGGGACTCGGGCTCAGACTTGGAACGAGAGGAGTCTCAGTCTGCACCGGATCCTTTGCCTCAGGCATCATCTGAACCAAGTCTGAGGCCTGGTCCTGAAGAGTCCCAGTCTGCACAGGGTCCCCTGCAACAAACACCAGCTGGGCCGAGTCAAGGGCCTGAGCCTGCCCTGGCTCCAGATGTGGGGATTACTTTGTTGCCTTCTGCTGGGCCATCACTTACAGCTGCTCCACTACCGGTTGGGTCAGAGGAGGCTGAGGCGGCCCCTGGGTCTTGTAACCCACTGACGTCTCCCAAGTTGCATAGACTAAGGTCTGAGAGACCTGAGTACTGGCAGGAGGAGTGCTCGCCTTCGGGCAAAATAGGGAGGTGAGTCACCAGGGAATCAGGACCGGCTGCTACTCCGACAAAGATAAAAGGCTGTTGGACCCTGCCCCAGGTTGCGGGAGCAACATTGCTGCATGCTAGATCCTGTACCTGTCCTTGCCTGGTTTTCTGCCTCGTGTCCTGCCTTGACCCTGTCAGACTGACTCCTAGCAGAACCTCTGAATTTTGGTCTGGTCCTGGACCGCGTTTCACGGGTTGTGCCCGGGCCCAGCACATTGACTTTATTTGATGGCACCTGCCAACTGGTGCAGTTTTGTTACGACCTGCAGCCAAAACTAAACTCTACCATACTCCACACCCCCATCCCACATCTCAAATATAAAAATCAGGGCACACTCTTAACATACCCATCTCCATAACCAGGCTGACTGTCCAAGCCTCCCCCTACCCACACCATTACCTCCCCTTCTTATGCTGCATTCATTAAATTCACCAAGTAAGCCTCTGTCCTCCTCTTGTTTAAGAACCAGGCAGGCGCTTGGGATTGAAGAGAAGTTCGGAAAACGTAATTGCTGTCCTGCAGTCTTTTATCGACTGGGTTCAAAGTGAGCTTCTCTGGCGTGTGAAAAGGCTGCACATTTCTTGGTGCCTGTGTTTTTATGCATGTGCATTGAAGCGTTTTTGTGTAGGTTAAAGATAAAGAGAAATCCACACACACAGCCCACCAGCATCACTTAGTGCTATAGATTTTGTTCAGGGAGATGGCCACTGAAGCATGACAGCTCACAAAACTCACAACAGCAATGTTTTAAGAAGGTCTCTCAAAAGCGTGTCTGCAGTAAGCTGGGAAAAATAAAAAAAATACCTATCTGTAGATCTATCAACCTATTTCTTTATTTACAGTTGCCCAGACAAAGATGTTCAGAAATTCTGTAATGTCAATTTTGGCAAGGCTTCTGACTCACATTTCATTCGTTCATCATTTTATTTATATATGTGAAAAAATATCATATTGCTCAATATAAGTAAGCAGAGTCTCAAGCAATATATGGAATTAATATGCTGCCTTTGGGGTTTGGGTGGGGAAGTCTTCCAAAGCAGTACAGTAATCTTTAAAGAAAAGCCCACACAAAGTATCTTGAAGGAGTGCTGTCTGGATGTTATTGTTACGATATTGAAGCAGTGCAGCTGTAAAGTGCTAGCTTGAAAAGTAAACATGATGGGAATGTTGGGACTGTCCGTGGGAAACAGAGGGACAGTCAATTCACAGTATGAAGCACCGGAATTAGCTCAGAGTGTAATATGAGCTCTTCCGTTTGTTCCTGTCCAGGAAGTGCAGGAAGTGTTTGTCACTACACTGCTGGAGCTTGAAGAGAGCAGTCATGTTTTTTGTAATGCTGCAAAGACAGAAATAAAGGCATGTAAATACATTTCTGTCTATCTCTTTCCCCTGCCGGGGGGGGGGGCAGGAAAGAGGGTGTGTGTTCTTCTCACGTTTGAGAAGAATCGCCTATCGAGACCTCACCTGGAACTTGCTGGGGAATGCAGCCAGGGAGGTCAACAGGGAATCATGCCGGGTGCCTGGGAGAGTTGCCAGTTTCTCCTCATAAAGGCTTGATTTCTGACAGTTATGAGAGCACGGTCACAAGCACATCATACATTTGAGCACCTGTAAAGCAGAAAGCAATAGCTACCTTTCTCATCAGTGGTTTCTTGGTTACTATATAAATCTGGCTCATGTGTATTTTATGTAATGTGGTTGTAATTCATTTCCCATGTGCTTTTATGTACTATTGGTACTATCACATTGCTTTTTCATTAAACACTCCCGCTCTTTCTTATACTGTTCAACTGTTCCACTGAATTTTGGAATTTTAGTGGGCTCTCCTTTGTGCTTGTGGAAAATTTGGAAATGGAAAACTCCTACAGCATTATTATTATTATTATTATTATTATTATTATTATTATTATTAATTTTATTATTTATACCCTGCCCATCTGGCTGGGTTTCCCCAGCCACTCCCCTGTTGAATGGTTTCTTTAAATGTAAAGGTTCATCATTGTTCCACTTGATGTGTATGTCTTTAAGGGGCCAGAGCAAAATAACGAGACCCAGCTTTGCAGCTGTGAAACACAGCAGGTGCTGCTGAGTTGCATTGTTTAAGGTGTGTCAGCATTTGGGTGTAGTATATAAGGAGCAGCACCTAGCTCTCCCATTACCCTGGGGGATGGGTTGGTGGTTGGGTCTGGTTTGTTGATGTATTTAGTGTAAATGGAGTTTTTGTTTTTCTTATTAAAACCTTGTTTAAGTTATTTTTGAGTCCCTTTTTAATGCACGGTCTCCCCAGCAAGCTCTCTGCAGCGCTACCATACTGCAAATCGCCAACATCCCCTAGCATTGATTTCACAAGAGGGAATTTGGAATCCAGAAGGAGAGGGAAATTATTTATAAAGGAAGAATTTTGGAAGCATCTTTATGAGCTACTACTTGTAATTCACTGTTGGCTTTTGCTTTCTTCTGTGTCCAGAGTAATGGTTGACATTCAAAGACAAGTAATTATCAGCAAAGCACACATAGCCATGTCAACTGTACAGTCAGTAACTGTCGCAAGCTGCAGGATTCAGTTGTTCCATTCAACTAATCTCACCGCAGAGTTTTCCCCCTCATTTTCCAGCTGCTTCCCTAAGCCCTGAATGCAACAGAGGCCTATCATTATACCAAATCATTATTTGAACGGAGGAATGGAATGTGAACCATTTCTTTGAGGGTTTGCGTTTTTTAAAAAATCTAGCTGTTCCACTGACAACCTCAACTTCTTTCATGCTGGAATTAAAAACTGCCCAACAGATGCCCTGTTGCAAAGGTTGGCAAATTACTCCCATTTCAAGCAGATCTTTTGACTACAAAGCGCATTCTTCTTACTGTACAGTGAAACAGCAAATGATTATATAAAGCCACTGATAGGATACAGTGGTACCTCGGGTTAAGTACTTAATTTGTTCCGAAGGTCCGTTCTTAACCTGAAACTGTTCTTAACCTGAAGCACCAATTTAGCTAATGGGGCCTCCTGCTGCTGCCACGCCGCTGGAGCACGATTTCTGTTCTCATCCTGAAGCAAAATTCTTAACCCGAGGTAATATTTCTGGGTTAGCGGAGTCTGTAACCTGAAGCGTATGTAACCTGAAGCATATGTAACCCAAGGTACCACTGTATATATACAGTGGTACCTCGGGTTAAGAACTTAATTCGTTCTGGAGGTCCGTTCTTAACCTGAAAATGGTCTTAACCTGAAGCACCACTTTAGCTAATGGGGCTTCCCGCTGCCGCTGCGCCACCGTAGCACGATTTCTATTCACATCCTGAAGCAAAGTTCTTAACCCTAGGTAATATTTCTGGGCTAGCAGAGCCTGTAACCTGAAGCGTATGTAACCTGAAGTGAATGTAACCCGAAGCGTATGTAACCTGAGGTACCACTGTACATTCATGTCCATACAACCTTGACTGTAGTGCAGAGATGCACATGGCTTTGATATTTTCCAAAGACCGAATCTGATCTTTGGGAAAAGGGATAGCTCCCTCTGGGGGCAACATTTTGGTGGCAGCCCTGTAAGGCAGGTTTTTTAACCCCTGTGCTGTGACCCCTACTCACCCCCCCATCTCCTGCTGCCCTCAAAGGCTGTGTATTCTGGATATTTAGGAAAGCGTTGTGCCAAGTTCTGCCCTTCAGTCTGTGGAAAGTTTTCTTCACCTGTGGAAGGGGCTTCCATTTTTTGCATCATTCCCAGGGGGCTTTAGAATTCCTGCAAGGTTGGTGGGTTATTGAGCTGCCCTTATCATTGCAAGGTGAGGCAATGTGGTGTGTGCGTTTTTTCCTTTCCTGCAACCCTTTCTCCAGCTCTCTGCAATCTGGAAAGGCCACAAGGAGGGACTGCCTCATGATGCCTTCCCTGGGACTTTGAGCTGAAGTGTGAGCACCCAGGAAGGCTGCAGAGTGCAGACCGCTGGTGAGACCGGAGGCGGCGCGAACGGCAATGGCGGTCCTCTCCCTTCTGTGAGGGGAAGCTCCGCGGAAAACGGGTCGTCCGCTACGGCGAAGTGGAGACCCGCACCAAAAACCCACAGGCAGCAACAGCCTGTGGTCCTGGGACTCAGCGGGCGCCAGAAGCGGCCCCCGAAACGAAGAAGGGGCTCCGGAACGTGGAGGGGGTATCGCGGCACTGTAAGTCGATCGCTATTCCCGTGGAGTGAAGCCGCACAGCTGCTGTCGGTGAGCGCTGACCTTTCTTTCTGGAGAGATCGGATCTAAAAACAACTACCCGTGAGTAAGAGGGGACTATAAAATTCGAGCTTAAATTACAGATAAATTTGGCTGAAAGCGGAGAGACGTCAACAGGAAGTCCGTCTTCCGCTGCTGCTTAAACATCAAAGCAAAAGACTCTGACGTTTGGAGCCTTTGAAGAGGCGTTAAAAGAAAGATTGATCTTTGCATCCATTGAAACTGCCTTTGTTTAAAGTGAAGACTTAACCTAATTTGGTGATTTATCTTCTTATATGGACTGTGCTAAACTTCTTATTTTTGGAACTACATTTACATTGAGAAACCCAGGTATTGGGACTGCCTGAACAATAGAGCTGCCAGACTGCAGACTTTGTTACTTTGTAATTGGGACTTGCTACAATCTGAGTGCTCTTGGACTAGATACTTTGAAACATCATTCTGCCACTTGTCAGAGACAAAGTAATACATTCTAAACCAACTCTGCTAAGACAATTTAACTCAAGGCTCTTGGAAATTTAATTGGATTTTATTGAATTTTTCTGATTTGGCTTTTTCCCTCATAACATTAGGAGCTCCCTCTAGAGGATTTTGGACTTCTAGAAGTGACTTAGCTTTACTTTCTCTTTCCTTTCCTCCTATTTAATTGTTTACTCTCTGGGCTGCTGTATTCCCATGGGAACAACTCAGCTTGACCTTGACTGCTAGACAAAATTGGTATGAGTGGCGCAAAAAAGAAAGAGGGCAGAATTAGAACCAGACAAACAACTTTAGCCTTAGCCTCACAGGCACGTAGATCTTCCGTTCCTACTCTGCCGGTGGCAGGAGAAGAAGAACCTGAGCAACCACAGTTGGAAGATATGGCTGCAGGAGCATTGGGTTCGACTTTAGATAAAATTTTGGAAAAATTGGACACTCTGGATAAGAAAGTACACGAGCGAACGGCCAAGATTGACCAAAATGCAGCCTGTCTAAATAAGATAACTGGACAAGTGGCCCAGAACGCACAAGCAATTGGACAGTTATCTGAAGCCACTGCTGAAAATCGTAAATTGGCTGAGGCAACTAGCCAAAAAGTGGAAAACTTAGAACAAGAGGTAAAGCCACTGCACAAACAAGTAGGCGAGCAACAGATGTATCTATCTATGATAGAACTTCGGAACCGGGAAAATAACTTAAGATTGAGGTCGATACCAGAACTTGAACAAGGAAACTTAATTGAGTTCCTGACTAAAGAATTTTCTAAATTCTGGTCTTTAGAAGAGGAAAAGGATTTTAAAATTGTGTCGGCCTTTAGACTTGGAAAGTTTGCAAGGAAGGACAAGCCCAGAGATTGCTTGATAACCCTGAGATCAAAGGAGGAAAGAGATAAAATACTAGGCCTTCATTACGAAAAGTCACTGGATATCTCGGACAGAAGAGCTGAAATTTACAAGGATATCCCAAAACAGCTTTTGGACCTTAGATCCACCCATCTTGAATTGATTAAATTGTTGAGGAGCAACTCAATCATCTTTAGGTGGGAATTTCCTCAGGGTTTATCCTTTACCTTCAGAGGGAAGAAGGTTAAAATTAAAACAGCAGAAGACAGAGATAATTTTTTGATTGCTTACAGAGAGGACCTTCAGAAAGGGATTGAAACACCGCTGGGGCCTGGACCATTAGTTGTACCCCCACCTTTGGAACCTGAAGATCCTGAGAAAAAGATACCACCACCAGAGCAATAACAGATTTATTCAGGATGTCTCTGCAACTTTTGAGCTGGAATATTAATGGATGCAACTCCCCGGAAAAAAGGAGGAAGATTTTTCATATATTGAAAAAAGAACAATTGGACATTATTTGTCTGCAAGAAACACACGTGACTAGGCTCCATAAAAAAGTTTTAATAAATAAAAGATTAGGCCAAGAATTTATTTCTTCGGACAAAGTGAAGAAAAGAGGAGTGGTGATCTATGCAAAGGAGAGCCTGTCACCAAAATTTATTTTTAAAGATGAACAAGGAAGAATTTTGGCAACTGAGGTACAATATCAAGGAAAGAAGTTTTTAATATTAGGAATTTATGCACCGAATGAGGGGAAATCGGAATTTTTTAAGAAGCTGCATGAGAGTATGCTGGATTATCTGGACTATGACAACATCATAATGATGGGCGATATGAATGGGGTGGCATCAACTAACATGGATAAGTCACAAAGCCAAAGTGTAACAAAGGATGGCAGACTACCTAAGACTTTTTTCGAACTGACTGACAATATGGACTTGATTGATATTTGGAGGATAAAGAACCCCTTGGGAAGAGAGGGAACATTCTTTTCTGAAGCCCAACTGACATGGACAAGAATTGACCAAATATGGACATCCAGAGGGTTGGCACCTAAGATCAGAAAGGTGGAAATCTGCCCAAAGACCTGCTCCGACCATAATGCATTAAAGATGGACATGAGACTACAACCAGCTGGCTCTTTCAGATGGAAGATGAATGACAACTTGTTTCGAGATCAGGAAATTACCAAGAAAGCCCAAAAAACTCTGAAAGATTATTTCGAGATAAATTTGAAAACGATGGTGGAAAAAAAGAACTATCTGGGACGCAAGTAAGGCTGTGATGAGGGGGTTCTTGATACAACAGAATGCTGTTAAGAAAAGGGTACAAAGTGAGAAAAAAGACATTATTTTGGAGAAAATTAAAGAATGTGAGAAGAAATTAAGATCAAAACCGAAGTCACAGCCGATTCTGAGAGAAATTAAACTTTATCAGGCACAATATTCTAGATTGATAAACCAGGAAATTGAATGGAAAGTTAAATTAATGAAACAAAAAACATTTGAATCGGCAAATAAATGTGGGAAACTGCTAGCTTGGCAGTTGAAGAAGAGACAAAAAATGAATACAGTTACAAATTTAGAGATTGAAGGGGAAAATGTACAGAACCCTATGGAGATTAGGAAGTGTTTCCAGAGGTATTTCAAACAACTGTATACTCAAGGGCCACAAGATGAGGCTGAGATAGAACAATTTTTGACAAAGAATGGGCTACCAAAATTGTCACAAGAGAATAGATCAATCCTGAACTGCAGAATTACACGACAAGAGATGGAACAAGCCATTCAGAACATGCAACTGGGCAAATCTCCAGGGCCAGATGGGCTTACCTCCAAGTACTATAAGACATTGAAAGACTATTTGATACAACCACTGATGGAGGTAGGCAATGAAATTTTGGAGGGGAAGAAGGCGCCGGAATCGTGGAAAGAGGCCTTTATCACATTGATACCCAAATCGCAAATGGAAAAAGCACAACTTAAGAACTACCGTCCCATCTCCCTCTTAAATGTGGATTACAAAATATTTGCAGACATTTTAGCAAGGAGACTTAAAAAAGTTTTAAATGAAGTAATTCACAAGGACCAGGCAGGCTTTCTCCCAGGTAGACAGTTGTTTGCTAACACAAGGAATATTATAGACATTTTGGAACTCTTGCAAACAAACATTAATACAAGAGCCGTGCTAATCTTTATAGATGCGGAGGCCTTCCTTTTGGGTATTGTCAGCCAGAAGGTGTTAAAGAAGGACCGAACATTTTTTATGTACGCAACAACAGCAGCAAGGATACTTATCGCTAAGTACTGGAAAACCCAAGATTTACCCACGGTGGAAGAATGGCAGATGCAATTGACAGACTATATGGAATTGGTTGAAATGACGGGCAGAATCCGAGACCTGGGAGAAGAGACGTTGGAAGAAGACTGGAAGAAATTTAAGATTTATCTACAAAAATATTGTAAATTATATGAATGTTAAGGAGGATGCTAGAATGTAAACAATTGGGCACCATTGAGATAGAGGAAGTGATATATGAAGATAAGTTAAATTTAAGAAAAGACAAATCTTTGGAAAAATTTTAAGTTATATTTAATTTTTTTAGATTTGAATAAAGGATATTAAAAATTAGAGATATAATATTGGAAAATTAGATAATAAGAATCGAAATATGGGGATAAATTTGCTGGAAAAACCTTCTTGGCTAGGAACGCAGGAGCGGGAAATATGAGGGAGTCCAAAGAAGTTAAGAAGATTATGTTAAAAGATATGTTATATGGTATTGTTTATTGGAATTGTAACTAAATTAAAAAATTGTTAATAAATATATATTTTTTAAAAATAAAAATAAAATAACGACAGCAAAGATATATAAAGAAAAGCAGTTTAAAACAATGACACATACAGAAAAGCAATTCAGATCAGGGAAGGAAAGCAAACAGGATAAAGGTTTTAGAAGGCTTGCTAAGCTGAGGAATATGTTATTGCCCCAGATCCATATTGCCCCTCCCTCAGCAACAATCCTCTAAATCTACTTGTCTCTTCTTTACCACCCACTTAACCAGTGGGAATACGACCAGCTGCCGCCTTGGAAAACAGCCTTCTTGGGGGGAAGTACATTTCTCAGGCCACTGCAGCACCAGACAGGTAAGAGGTTGGGCTTGAGTATCATTGAGATAGAGCAGGGGTCAGCAAACTTTTCAGCAGGAGGCCAGTCCACTGTCCCTCTGGCCTTGTGAGGAGCCGGATTATATTTTTTTTTTTTGGGGGGGGGAATGAATGAATTCCTATGCCCCACCAATAGCCCAGAGATGCATTTTAAGTAAAAGCACACATTCTACTCATGTAAAAACTCCAGGCAGGTCCCATAAATAACCTAGAAATGCATTTTAAATAAAAGCACACATTCTACTCATGTAAAAACACACTGATTCCCAGACCATCTGCGGGCTGGATTTAGAAGGCGATTGGGCCGCATCCAGCCCTGGACCTTAGTTTGCCTACCCATGCTCCAGAGGAAGCAAAAACAAGCTTGTTCCCTCTTTCATGTGACAGCCCTTTAGATATTTGAAGATGGCTATCATATCTCCTCTAAGTCTCCTCTTTTCCAGGATAAACATACACAGCTCCTTCAACCATTCCTCATAAGGCTTGGTTTCCAGACCCTTGATAGAGAGGCAACCTAAGGCCCATGGGCTGGATGCAGCCCAATCGCCTTCTAAATCTGGTCTGCGGACAGTCCGGGAATCAGTGTGTTTTTACATGAGTAGAATGTGTCCTTTTATTTTAAATGCATATTTGGGTTATATGTGGGGCCTGCCTGGTGTTTTGACATGAGTAGAATGTGTCCTTTTATTTAAAATGCATCTCTGGGTTATTTTGGGGGCATAGGAATTCATTCATTTTTTTCCTCTTCAAAATATAGTCTGGCCTACCACATGGTCTGAGGGATGGTGGACTGGCCCACGGCTGAAAAAGGTTTCTGACCCCTGAGATAGAGGGATGGTGTTGGGGAGTAGGCAGCAAGACTGAAAGGTTCTCCGGGCAGAGCGAGTGGTGGGGAAAAGAAATAATATATGGCTTGCTGGAGGCCTTCTAGTGTAATCTTCCAACGAGAACCAGTGTGGTGTAGAGCTAGGAGACTCTGGTTTTAGTCACTGCCTTTTAGCCTAACTTACTTCACAGGGTTGTTGTGGGGTTCAAATTAGGAGGGCAAGACACACGTATGCCATCTTGCACACCTTGGAGTAAAAGGTGGGATCTAAATGCAACAAAGAAACAAACAACATCCAGATCAGTGCAGAATAGCCAAAGCTACAGCATCTCCCAACAAATTACCGTCCAGCCTTTGCAGACCTTCAGTGAGGGGGTTGGATTTCTTCTCTGGCTCACATTAAAATATAACCCAGAGAAGAATCTGAGAGTCATAAGGCTCAAGTTTTAAACTATGGCTCAGAGGGGCAAGTTGCTCTTGCCAGAGGTCTGAACTGATTGCTTCCAGAGAAGGCTTTAGAAACCTTGTCAATGACTGCATTGGATATATCCAAGGTTACAGGTTGCCCAGCCCTGATATATAGTGATGGTGTTGGTGATAAATATAGGAATTCAACAAGTGAAGGTTCTAATTACTGGAGTGCCGTATGAAAAATCCACATCTGGTAAAGCAACCTCTCTATGTCTGCAGAGACACAAGATTAATCTTGGATCCAGAAAATACACAGTCCTCTGTGTTTCTTAAGGCTGCAGCCATAAACACACATTGAAAAGAGTCTCCCTTTCCATGGGATTTACTTCTGAGTAAAATGGTTAGGATGGGACTGTAATAGTGTGATGTTATGCATGGTTGCTCCGAAGCAAATCCCACTCAGTTCCATAGGGCTCATCCCTTATTCACAGCATATAGAATTGCAACAACCAGCAACCCACCTATCCTATTGAATTTTGTAGGGCCTACTTCTGAGTAAACACAGGCAGGGTTGCAAGCACCAACCCAATCTTGTGTGATGTTAACCCGTTATGCTTAGCTATGCATAGGACCAGGTTTTAACAAAGCTATGCATACTCATAAGAAATCCCTACCAAAAATGATAATCGATGGGACTTACTCCTAGGTAACTGGGTACAGGATTGCAACCTAAGTCTACAGAGCCGAGGCAACTGAGGGAACACCGGCAGGCAGGCTGCTTACCCTTCCTTTGATCCAACTGAATTAAATCCAGTGAGATTTACGTCCGAGTAAGCATGTACAGGATTGGAAGGCAATCTTACTCGGCTACGAGTGATCGCCAAAGAAGAAGACAGGATTGGGTTGCGCTCGGCACCGCGAATCCTGCGCGATCCACACACCTGATCACACAGGTGTCAAACGTTTTCTCTCTTTCCTCATAACCAAGGCGGCTGGCTACTCTTCTCAAGTAGGTTCGACGGTCTTTCGCTTTTGGATCAAGAACGCGCGCGCCTCCATCCCCCTCCGACCCGATGCAAGCCAGGCGCGTATTTGGAGAGGCGACAGCGGACCCGGGCGCTCAGATCAAACTACCTCCGCCTCTCCTTCGCCTTGCCCCGACGATCAGGATAATAGGAAGGCGGGGCAGGGCTTCTCCTCTCCTCCTCCTGGCGTGCCTCTTCGGCTGGGGGAGGCTCCGGACTCCACCCAGACCCGCCCCTCTCACAAGATGCTAAAAAATGCCACCGAGAGTGGGCAGAGCGCACAGCCGTCGCGTGGCTGACTCCGTCGTGCCGCTGCCGCCTGCTCGCTTGCAGCAGTAGGAGCCGCGGGGAAGACAGAGAGAGAGGCGCCTTCGACTAAACCGCCAGGGGCAAGGAGGCCACGAGAGGCTCCGAGGTCCGGACATGGGACACGTGGAACATGAACCGCCGGAGGGCGGCGGATCTTGGCGGAACTGCGCGTCCGCCAGGGGGAACTTGGAGGACCTCTGCCTACGCAGCGTCCCGCTTCCGTGGGGAGCTTTGCCTTAACCCGGTGAGTGGATCTAAAGAAGGGTGGGAAAGTTGAGCGGTTCCCCTTTTCCTGGGTGGTCCAGGGAGAACAAACCATTTGGAGTTGTCGTCGGGTTTGGATTTGTAATTCGGGGTTCTGGGTTGGGTGGATAGAGAAGATCAGGAACCAACGCAGATCTTAATTTCTCACGCCGTTCTTGAGTTCTAAAAACGGAGAGGTTCCGGGGCTGAAGGTTCCCTGTATCGCTTATCTAAACGTTTCCTCTTGTCCAGGCTCCCGTTTCATAGAATTGCAGAGTTGAACGGGACTACGGGGGTCGTGTCATCCAACTCCCTGCAATGCAGAAATCTTTTGCCCAGCTTGGGGCTCGTGCCGTACCGACTGGGCTATCCCAGACGCCTGTTGTGAATGGCTGTGGCTAGCGGGAAGGGAATTCTGTGCATGCACCAAAGCATTACTGTTGTTTTTATTTATTTATTTATTTCCAGAGACTCTGGTGCTGAGAGGTCAGGCTTTGAGGATGGGGTTGTTCTGTTTCAAGCATTCACACTTCCCCAAACACCCTACACTCTTAAACGCTTACAAAGTAAAAATTAAAAAATCTCAATGGGGATAGTCAAAACATGATAAAGCAACAATGGAATTAGATAAAATAACAGCCTTTCCCCCTAACATACTAGATAAGCCCTGGCTTGCTTTGAAAGCCTTACCTTCTGTTTACTTGGGAGTAGGCCACACCCAGTACTCTCTCTCTCTCTATATATATATGTGTATATATAATATTTATTTGTATTTCAAAAATAGTACAAAAACAAAAAAGAACAAAAAAGAACACAAATACAAAAATACAAAACTAAAAACAATTAAAAACATAAAATTTCAATTGCTTATTTTCTTTTAACTTATTTCCCAGACCTCCTCACACCTCCCCTTTTTGTATTCCAATTCAAATTATTAATTCAGCAAATCCTTATTATAATTTATTATAACTTATTATATCTTTTTCTCAACCTTTACATTACAGCTGGGAACCACTTAATTTCTATCCAACATCATTCTAACATTCATTAATTTTACAATGTTTCTGAAGATAGTCTTTGAATTTCTTCCAGTCTTCTTCCGCTGACTCTTTTCCCTGGTCTCGGATTCTGCCAGTCATTTCTGCTAGTCCCATATAATCTATCACCTTCATCTGCCATTCTTCCAGAGGGGGTAAATCTTGTGTCTTCCAGTACTTTGCAATGAGTATTCTTGCTGCTGTTGTTGCATACATGAAAAATGTTCTGTCCTTCTTTAACACCAGTTGGCTGACCATGCCCAGGAGAAAGGCCTCTGGTTTCTTCAGGAAGGTATATTTAAATACCTTTTTCATTTCATTATATATCATTTCCCAGAAAGCCTTAATCCTTGGGCACGTCCACCAAAGGTGAAAGAATGTACCTTCGGTCTCTTTACATTTCCAGCATTTATTATCGGGCAAATGGTAGATTTTTGCAAGCTTGACTGGGGTCATGTACCACCTGTACATCATTTTCATAATATTCTCTCTTAAGGCATTACATGCCGTAAATTTAACCCCAGTGGTCCACAACTGTTCCCAGTCAGCAAACATAATATCATGCCCAACATCTTGTGCCCATTTGATCATAACCGATTTCACCATTTCATCCCACACCCAGTACTCTAGGAGTTATAAACTTTCAAATCAAGATGGATGAGATTATCATTCCCCTATGTTTTGATGGCATACATGGAATCCCTCTTTGAAGTACAGGGAGGGTACAATGGCAATCCAACAGTCAATAAAACTGTGTGCTCAAAAGAACGCAGTGGAAATAAACCTGACTCTGTGGAGAGAGGTCTTACAGGAGGCAAGAAGGTGTCAGATGCTGATTGAGGTGTTGAACACTTCCAATACAGCCTCAAGCAGTGGCTCCCAATTAGCTAAGTACTGCAGACACCATGTTCTGCAAAAGCGAAGCCATGGACCCCTCTGTTGAAAATTCTGGTAGTTATTGTTATGTGAATGGTGCTGCGGAACCCTAGGGGTCTGCGGACCACCAGTTGGGAACTGCTGGGCTAGAGGATGAAGGAGACCCTTTGCAAGGCTAGGATCCATGAGTTGGTGAAACCTCAAAGTTCATCAGGTTTAACCTGTTGTGTTCAATGGGACAAAACTGCTTTTGACAAAAAAGGGTTCCTGCTTAAGTAGCATGAGGACCAGGAGGTGGAGAAGATATTTCCATACTCTGCATGGATGAGCATTTTTCTCCAACCACCGCATTTTACTTGGATGAAAGTCCCACAGGTGTTTGATGGGACCTATGTGCATCTTTGGGGAAATGTGGTCCTTCAGAGGATTCTGAACTACAACTCCCATCATTCCTGCCCATTGGCCATGCCAGGTAGGGCTGATGGGAGATGCAGTTCAGCAACACCTGGAGGGCCAAAGCCTTCCCACTTCTGTGTTGCAGGCGCAGGAGCCCTTCTTGGGGAAGGAGGTATTGAATAACCACATTTTCATTGATCGTAGGCTGTTGATATTCCTGATGCATCTGAAAATCCCCATAACTCTGTCCCCAAATATCCCTAGCCATTGCCAGTTACCATTGCATATGATTATGTCACCATCATTTTATGAGGTTCTTTAAAAAGCAACGTAAGAATGAAGGTGGGTCTCTGCCCCAAGGAGCCTACAAACTGAATTTCAGGTGTGGAGAAAACAAAGAGGCTGAGGAGGAAGGGAAAGGCAGGGGTGAGAAGAAGTGAGCCTGAAAAACAGAATGAATCAGAATCGATGTACACAGGCAACTCACACCATAAGGGTGTGAAATAGCTTTTCCTTTCAAAGATGCTTCTCTCTCAGTAATGGGACCTGTTTTTCTGGGGACATTTGCCGTTCGAAAAATCTCGCTTGATTTTGTTTTGTACTGAAAACATGTCCACTGAAGGTGGTTGGAAATCGAGAAAACTCTGTTTTAGGTGAAGCAAAAAAACCTCTGCTGGGTGAACCTCGGTTAGCTGTGTGAGCTTCTGAGCGATTGTTTTGGGTAAAGAGATGTGCTGTTCACAAGTTTGTGCTGCGTTGTTCTAGGGAGACATGCCTAAGATTGAAGAAGGGGTGCAGCTCAGTGGTAGAGAAGCTTCATTCCCGCATTTAATTCTGGGACCTCCAGGCAGGATTGGAAATGTCTCCTTCCTGAAACCTTGGGAGATGCTGCCTGTCAGTGCTGTCAGTACTGACAATACTGAGCTGGAGAGACCAATGGTCTGATTGGGTAAAGGGCAACTGGCAGAGCTGTAGCTCATTGGTAGAGCATCTGTAGAAGGTCCCATGTTCAATTCCTGGTGTCTCCAGGTAGGACTGGGACAGAACCTTGTCTGAAATCCTGGAGTTCAATTGCCAGCCAGTGTAGACAATATTGAGATAGATGGACTGATGGTCTCACTTGGCATAGAATCATAGAACAGTGGAGATGGCAAAGACACTGAGGGCCATCTCATTCAACCCCTGCAATGAAGGAATCTCAACTAGATCATCCATGATAGATGGCCACCCAACCTCTGCTTAAAAACCTCCAGGAAGAAGAGTCAACCACTCTCATGGGAGTCCGTTCCACTGTCGCACAGTTCTTACTCTCAGAACGTTCTTCCTGATGTTTCGTTGGAACCTCCTTTCTTGTGACTTGAAGCCATTGGTTCGAGTCCTACCCTCTAGAGCAGGAGAAAACAATTTTGCTCTATTTTCCTTGAGACAGCCCTTTAGATGTCTGAAGATGGCTGTCATATATTTTCTCAGTCTCCTCTTATCCAGGCTAAACACATCAATTCCTTCAATTGTTCCTCATAAGGCTTGTTTTCCAGCCCCTTGATCATCTTGGTTGCCTTCCTCTGCACACATCCCACTTTGTCAATATCCTTCTTAAATTGTGGCTCCCAAAGCTGGGCACATTACTCAAGGTAAAACAGAGCGGGACTATTATTTTCCTTGGAACACTATACTTCTGTTGATGCAGCCTATAATAGCATTAGCTTTTTTTGCTGCTGCATCACACTGTTGACTCATGTTACACTAGTGACCTGCTAAGATCCCGAGATCCTTATCACATGTACTACTGGCAAGCCAGGTGTTCCCCCCATCTTATATTTGTGCAGCTAGTTTTTCCAACCTAAGTGCAAAACCTTACATTTGCCCCTATTGTAATTATTTTTTTGTTAGGTTGGACCCAGTTCTCCAATTTGTTAAAGTCCTTTTGAACCCCAGTTCAATGTTCCTGTGTCACATTCTCCACCTGTGGTCTGAAAGATCAGTTGCTCATTTTAGACAGTGCTACTAAGCTAGATGGGCCACTGAATTGACTTGGTGTAGAAGAGCTTCCTATGTAAAATGTCAGGCAATCAGATTCCGAAGCCTGTCTCTTAGAAAACAAGTTTGTGCACATTTCCATTAGGACAGAGTTAATGTTTTCAATGCAAATAAGACATTTCCTTCATTTATAATCAGAGTTGCTCTGTGCTTGAGAGATTTAGCTGGGTTGTCATTTGTCTGAGCAGTCTAGCCTGAAAAGTGCGTATGTTTTCGGAGAGAGTGTTTTAGAATGGCAGTTCGTAAGCCGTGAGCTAGAGAGAGAACAAGAACAACATTTGAGAGCAATGGGTTGGTTTGTATATATGTGTAAATAAACTAGATATCGCAAAGACACCACGGTCTCTGCTGTGCCTCATTTTTCTAAAAGGAAACACACATCCTGCATAAGAGCCTGGAACCTCATGCTGAATGTAATAGTATTGTATTATATTCTGTATGGCTCCTTTGTGGAAAAGCTCCCTACCTATAAGTAGAAAATCCACACACCAGAAAGCAGGTTGATTTGGGCACTTCCATCTTTCAGCTTGGAGTTTGCCTTCTTTTGGACCCTTTGTGTGAGAACTTTTAAGCCTCATTCTTTGAGCTTGTAATTCCAGACAACCTGCCCCCTTCTTTCCTTTCTGCATTTGTTTTGTTGTTGCTGTTGCTGTTGTTTTGCACCTTTGTGTTTTGTTACTTTATACATAAGGGGAAAAATGCTTTCCTTTTTCTTTGATTGTAAGGAAACACAAACGTCTTTCTGCTTGGGTGGCACTTCTGACTTTCTTTTCCTCACCTGACACATGAAGGGCAGGTAATACATTTTATTGCCATCAAGGGCACCACCTAGGGCACCCAATTTTCAAAGAGTGGGCTGGGCCCCCTCAAAATTTTGCAGCACATGCCCACGATGCACCAGCACATCGCACGGCATGTGTGAGTGACACCAGCACGTTGTGCAGCAGGTGCACACATCATGCGGCACTGACCCCCCTCCATTGCAGGGGCAAGCCGGTGTGCTTGTTCGCCATCATCTTGGCATGCCTGGATGGGCACTTTGGGCGCTTTGCCCTCAAATGCCAGCAGTGTGGACATAGAGCTGGGGAGAGGTTTTTCTCCCTTTCTCATCATGTTAGAACTTGGGGGCATTCAATGAAGTTGAATGCTGGAGGCTTCCATGCGGACAAAAGAAAGTCGTCCTTGACACAGCACATAGTTAAATCCATGGAATTTGCTCCTACCAGAAGTGGGATGGCTTCAAAAGAGAATTAGGCAAAGCCATCGAGCATAAGGCTATTACAGTCATACTTTGGGTTACAGACGCTTCAGATTGTGTTTTTTCGGGTTGCGGACCACCGAAACCCAGAAGTACCGGAATGGGTTACTTCCGGGTTTCGGAGGTCGTGCATGCGCAGAAGCACTAAATTGCATTTTGCACATGCACAGAAGTGCTAAATCATGCTTTGTGCATGCACAGAAGCGCCGAATTGCGCAGACACGGGTTACGAATGCTGCGAGTTGTGAATGTGCCTCTCGCACGGATCACGTTCGCAACCCGAGCGTCCATTGTAATGCATTTTATGCACAGAATCAGTGCTATTTTCTGGGGGGACGCAGGGCGACGCATTTCCTTAAACATTTTGTGAATCTAAGTTGGATTTCATTGAGGGCCAGTATTGAGGGGAAAATGAGAGTACAGTGATACCTTGGTTTACAACCATAATCTGTTCCGGAGGTCCGGTTGTAATCCAAAACAGGTTGTAACCCAAGGCATGCTTTTGCCAATGGGGCCTCCCCCCCAAAAAATGGGTTGTAATCCCAGAAAAATGGGTTGTAATCCAAAAAAAGGGACACGCACTCCTGGGTTTGACATGGTTGTAATCCAAAACGGTTGTAATCCAAAGTGGTTGCAAACTAAGGTACCACTGTACCCCTAAACATTTTTTTAAAAGAAAAAAGCACTGCATAGAATTATAGAATTGTAGAGTTGGAACGAACCTTGAGGATCATCTGGTCCAACCCCCTGCAGTGCAGGAATATGCAGCTGTCCCATATGGGGGCGAATCCTGCAAGCTTGGCATTATCAGCACCATGCTCTAGCCAGCTAGGCTAAGATCTGTTCAAGACAGTATGTCCCTGAATACCAGTTTCAGGGTAGCACTAGTGGGTCAAGAGCTGCTTCAGGGGGGCTTGTAGGAAAGGTCTTCCCTATGGAATTTCCCAGAGACGTTTGGGAATTAACCACCGATTTCGGGAAATCTGCAAAATGTCTGGGATATTAAGGTTTATTGCTCAACAACATTGAGTTTCATTTCCTCAACAAAGTTTGTGTCTTGAATCTTCTAGAAATATGGCAACAGGACAACGTGGGATCACATCCATACCTTCCAACATTCCTCAGATGAAAATAGGGACATTTTCATCTGAGGAATGTTGGATGGTATGCAGGATATCTCACCCCTCCCACAACTGACCCTCCTCAACCCCCCTATTTCCCCCTGTCCAGCAAAGCATTTCCTACCAGAAGAAGGGCATGTGCCACCACCACCACAACACATCACACCACACCACACACACCCTCCGCATCCTGAGAAAAGGCTTTACAGTACCTCGGGTTAAGTACTTAATTTGTTCCGGAGGTCCGTTCTTAACCTGAAACTGTTCTTAACCTGAAGCACCACTTTAGCTAATGGGGCCTCCTGCTGCCGCCAGAGCACGATTTCTGTTCTCATCCTGAAGCAAAGTTCTTAACCCGAGGTTCTATTTCTGGGTTAGCGGAGTCTGTAACCTGAAGTGTATGTAAACTGAAGCATATGTAACCCGAGGTACCACTGTAATGCGCAAGCGAGGAGGCTGGCAGCAGCAGTCATGGAGAGGCAATGGGAAGTTCCTTTGCAGCATCCACTACAGGCACTCAGAACAAGCGCCGGCTCAGCCTCCTCCAGGGCTGCACTGGCAAGGGAACCAGATACATTCTGGGATCAAAGCAGAAGCCAGGGTGGCTTTTGTAATGCCAGGAGTGTCCCTGGAAAACCAGGACACTTGGAGGCTATTCACATTCAGGCCCTTGGTCTGAGTTTCTCTACCCCTGCATTAGAAGATGTCTTTGGTTAATGATTCTCCCCAGCAACTGAAAAATTGTCTTCTCCTGCTTGAACCCCCAGAGAACCTTGGTGTTTAGGAGAGACTTGTTTCATGACTGTGAGGTGAGGAAGACAATGAAATGAGTCTGGGCTTTCTTGGTAGCAGTGCCCAGTGTTAGAAACTCAAATGTTCTCGGACGAAATACCTTCCAGAAGCCCATTCGGCTTCCGGAACATTTGAAAACCAAGGCACGGCTTCCAGAGCCGGGCTCAGGGCGGCTAAGACCAATAAAATCACAGTAAAAACATAATAGGGGGAAAAGAGGTGTGTGTGTGGGGGGGGGGGGAGAAAACCCCCAATATAAAATACAGGTTAAAATGCAATTTAAAATGCAGCCTCATTTTAAAGTAGCTGATAAATCAAGCGGTTTTACAGCACATTAATACATAAAATAAAACAATCCAGAATAAAACGAATTTAGTCTTCAAGGAAAATACTTCAGATTCTTCTGTAAGTGACATTTTGCTTTCCCCGTATTTATTTAGCTACTTAATTTATAGAGCTGCCCCGTAGCAGAAGGACTTGAGGAAGTCAGGGTGGTGTAAGTGGTTAGAGTGTTGGACTAGGACCTGGGAGATCAGGGTTCAAGTCCCCACTCAGTCATGACGCTCACTGGGTGACTTTGGGCCAATTACAGCCTCTTAAGCTACCCCCCAGAGTCATAGTAGGGATTAACTGAGGAAGTGGGGAACAACGCACTCCTTGAAGAAAAAGGAGTGACATGCAATAAATAAGCTCTTTTCCTTACCTGTTTTAGAAAGCTGGAGGGGCCAGTCAGATGGAGCTGTCAATTACCAACCTGTCATTCAGAGATCTCAACATGGTCACAATTGGAGTCACAAAACATGCTTGGTGGTTACCTAATTTTAAACCCTGGCAGTGCCTAGACTGAGGAACTTACTGCCCCCTAGGAGATCCATCAGCTTGCACATGCAAGAGATATCTCAGGATGGCTTTCTTAAAGCAATTTCTCTCTCTTTTATGGTCGTGTTTCTGGTTTCTTGACCTACGGCTGCTGAGCTTGTGTGCAGCTAGAGTTGCCGCTGGATCTGCCTTGACCTATCAAGTGGTTTTTCTTCAAGATATCTATTGCTTTAATATTGTTCTCTGGTTTGAAATACGGCTTTTAAGCTGTTCCGGGTGCCCCTACTTGGGGCAGAAGAAGCCCGATATAAATTGCCATGATGTGTTTTGGAGGGCTCTCTCTATAGCCGGTGCCATCAGAGTGACAGGAGCCTATAAAATAATCAGCAGCTTGTGGAAATGTAGCCTTGGGCTAAGTGGTTCACCTCTATCCCACTCTTCAATAAGCGCAGTCTGTTGATGGTACTCACTATGGCAGCGCCACATAAGAGTGCATTAGTCTTCTCGCCACATGCTTACAAGGATATGATTGTTAGCTGCTACTATGTCCGATTTGGAGATCTAGTGTGAAAGCCTATCTTGCCAGTTGGAGGGCACATTTTGGTTCGTGTTTGGGATGTGTGAATTAAAATGAAAACCTCACCAAATTTCTCTACCTTACCGAGGGCCATGCTTCAGATGCCATTAAATGTGACATTAGTAGAAACTGTGTCGATCTTTCTTTCTTTCTTTTTAAAAAATGTTAATAACAGGCACGGAGGGGGTGAATTTTAATTGGAAATGCAGCATGCGAAGAAGAGAGGTTTTCCCCTTCCCTCACCAGCTGTGATACCAACTAAATTCATTTCCTGCGCTGCTGCTAACCTTTGAGTGAGTGGATGAATCTCCTATTTACGGCAAAGGAGGGAAGCTCCTGGCTTTTCAGTCTCTGGCTTTTGGGGGTTCTCTGTTCCCTTCCTTGCTTAGGTGTTTGTGCTAAAAGCTGCTGCTGTGCTGCCCCGCGGTCTCCAACTTCTCCCTTATGTGAAGCCAACAAAGGATGCTTAAATGGTCTTTCATCCTCCCCTACACGTTGGCTGACTCTGCTGTCTCCTCCTCATTCTAGATGCAGTTGTTGGATTCTTGGGTAAGGAAAGTGATGGCTCAGGAAGGGCAGGACTGCTCCTATCATGAAGCAGAGTGAGCCAGCTGCCTCAGGCGGCAAATTCCAAGGGGCGGAGAGCTTACAGAGATGTGTGCCACAGTCTGCTTTGCACACCCTTAGCCGCCGTTTCCCAAACTTTGGTCACCAGGTGTTTTGGGGCTACGATTCCTGCCGTTCCCAGTCACTGGTCCTGGTATCTAGGGATGATGGGGGTTGGAGACCCAAGTTTGAGAAACCCTGCCCTAGGCTAACATGCTGTCTCTTTTCCATATCTTAGTGGAGAAGGGCCTTCTGGCGGTTCCCTCACTGCGAGAAGTGAGGTTATAGGGAACCAGGCAGAGGGCCTTCTCAGTGGTGGCACCCACCCTGTGGAATTTCCTCCCATCAGATGTCAAGGAGATAAAGAGCTGCACAACTTTTAGACGATGTCAGGGAACTTTTTAATGTTTGATGTTTTATTATGTTTCTGTATGTTATGGAAGCCTCCTAGAGTGGCTGAGGCAACCCATTCAGATGTGCAGGTATAATAATAATAATAATAGAAAAATAGCTCAGTAGTAGAACATCTTCCTTGCATGCAGAAGGTTCTAGGTTCAGCCACTGGCATCTCCAGGTACAGGTGACGCGGGTGGTGCTGTGGTCTAAACCACTGAGCCTCTTGGGCTTGCCGATCAGCAGGTCGGCGGTTCAAATCCCCATGACGGGGTGCGCTTCCATTGCTCTGTCCCAGCTGCTGCCAACTTAGCAGTTCGAAAGCACACCAGTGCAAGTAGATAAATAGGTACCACTGCGGCAGGAAGGTAAGCGGCGTTTCCATGCACTCTGGCTTCCTTCACGGTGTCCTGTTGTGCCAGAAGCGGTTTAGTCCTGCCGGCCACATGACCTGGAAAGCTGTCTGTGGACAAACGCCGGCTCCCTCAGCCTGAAAGCAAGATGAGCGCTGCAACCCCATAGTTGCCTTTGACTGGACTTAACCATCCAGGGTCCTTTACCTTTTACCTTACAGGAGATGTCTGAAACCTTACAGAGACCCTGCCAGCCAGCCAGCATAGACATGGTTTAAGGCGGCAGCTTATCATTCAACGAACCTTCCTGTGTCTATCTTAACTTTCCCCCCGAGATATCTTTGTCCCAGGTGTTCTTTGGGCAGTCTGGGGCAGGTTTCGGGACAAAGGTGCAGCTGGTGTGGGACACTAAGATTTCTCTCATGGCAACTAGATGAGACACCCCACTGAAGCTGATTCCCACAGACCTTTGGGCAGCCACCATGAGAAAAGGATGCCGGTCTAGATTGGCCATTGGCCTGATCCAGCCTCCTACTCTTATGTTTTTACTTTCTTGTGGCAAAAACATGCAAAAGTGGTGCAGGCTATAAATAGACTAATTTGTCCTTCCCCAGCCCAGAGAGGTACCACTGGGGTACCCAGATACACTGGGATTTGTAAATAAATTAAAAACTTTGACTTCCACCCCTCCCTCACCAGAAAAAAATGTTGTTTTGTGTTTTTCATCTGAAAATCTGCAATGATCATTCTACCCACGTGTGCTTCATGGCTTTGAGTTTTATAAGAAACTTTACGAATATCAAATTTTGATGCTTCAGGTTGCAAACACTTCTGGTTACAAGACTCTGCTAACCCAGAAATAATACCTCGGGTTAAGAACTTTGCTTCAGGGTGAGAACAGAAATTGTGCTCCAGTGGCGCGGCAGCAGTAGGAGGCCCCATTAGCTAAAGTGGTGCTTCAGGTTAAGAACAGTTTCAGGTTAAGAAAGGACCTCCAGAATGAATTAAGTTCTTAACCCAAGGTACCACTTTGTGTGTGTGTTTGTATAATAATAATAATAATAATAATAATAATAATAATTTCTGGCTGCCACACCAATGCCATAATTACATTTTAATTTAGCTGTCAGAGTATTCTGATAACAATTTGTGATAATGCCATTTTTTAAAAGGGTTGTTATCTGAAAACAGCAAAGTGGAAAGCAAATCAACAGATTGGAATATAGTGCTTGGCCTAGTTTCATATCATTAAATCAACATGAAATAAATAGAGATGTGTTTTTCTTTGACAAATTTAGATTACCTTGTCTCTCTTAATTTTAATTAAACCTTAACATGGGCTTAATTAATTCCAACTTGTAACGTAGCGCTGATAACTTTCTTAGCCGTAAATTTCCACTTAGAAGCAAAAGTCATGAATGTTGGCCGACTAATATTTTCCGCATTATTAGTTTTTATGAGTCCTTTTGCAAATGACTTTATGAAATATAGAAAGGATGTAATGGTACGCTGTATCTTATAATTTTCTTGTCCAGTTGTAATGCTAGCCTATCTTCTCACAATACCATGAGCGCATATATCTAGCTCATTCTTAGCTTTCCCCTAGTTTGGGCACACGCTTTTCTGTGAGGCTGATGTTTTTTTTTGAAATATCTGCATAAAAACCCTGAAAGAAAAAACCTTCCACCAGAGTGGCACCAATAGAGAATGCTGGTCCCTGTTTAAAAATGCCCATTATAAAGTTATTTCCGTTTCCAGGTATTTTCACGTGAAAATTATGTCCATTTCAATGAAACATAGTATACACAAAAAGTATCAGGTGTAATAACAATTATTATATAACAAACCAGCAACACCAAAAACTGGCTTATGAATATAAAGGACAATTTTACTAGAATAGATATATAAACTCATAAACCTACTAAACAGTAAGCAAACTAAAGTGCAATGTGCATAGCCAATCCTGGAGAGACTAATAAACATAGAATGAACTAATCTCTCTCTCTTTACTTATCCTGGTTGTGTATGTAGTAAGTACAGTCATACCTTGGGTTTCAGATGCTTTGGGTTGTGTGATTTCGTGTTGCGCACCGCACTGAACCCGGAAGTACCGGAATGGGTGACTTCCAGGTTTCAGCACTTGCACATGAACAGAAGCGCCGAATAGCGATCTGCGCATGTGCAGACGCGCAGGTCACAGGTTGCGAATGCTGCGGGTTGCGAACGTGCCTTCCGCATGGATCACATTCGCAACCTGAGCGTCCACTGTATTACATTACACGACTGGAGCAAACATATTGTTCTTCAAATAGTCGTTCACTGGAAGCACAAAGCCACTTATGTAGGAGCGGTTTCAAGAAAGCGTTCTTCAAATAGTCATTTGCTGGAAGTCCTAAGCAATATATGTATGCACGGTTGCGGGAAAACAACTCCTCACGGCTCCCACTATTGGTAAAGGTAAAGGTAAAGGTAAAGGTACCCCTGCCCGTACGGGCCAGTCTTGACAGACTCTGGGGTTGTGCGCCCATCTCACTCAAGAGGCCAGGGGCCAGCGCTGTCCGGAGACACTTCCGGGTCACGTGGCCAGCGTGACATCGCTGCTCTGGCGAGCCAGAGCCGCACACGGAAACGCCGTTTACCTTCCCGCTGGTAAGCGGTCCCTATTTATCTACTTGCACCCGGAGGTGCTTTCGAACTGCTAGGTTGGCAGGCGCTGGGACCGAGCAGCGGGAGCGCACCCCGCCGCAGGGATTCGAACCGCCGACCTTTCGATCGGCAAGTCCTAGGTGCTGAGGCTTTAACCCACAGCGCCACCTGTGTCCCACCCCACTATTGGTACAAATAGTCAAATGGAGCTAAATAGAGACCTGTTCTCCGGATATTATCCAGGTTTCGCAGCAAGCTTCATCAGTCAGTAGTGCTAAATAATACAAAATGGCAACACCTTCCATCTGGTTTTTATCATTTATGTTTTTTTAAAAAATAATATTTATTAAAGTTTCAAAAATGTTAGAAAAATGAGAAAGAAAAAAAAAGAAAAATACAAAATACAGAAAATACAGAAAAATAAAAACAATTAAAAACATTTCAAACTTTCCATGTCTTGTCTTTCATTTACTTGTTTCCCTGACCTCCTCACAGCTCCTTTTTTGTGTTCTAATTCAATTAGCAGTTTCAGCAAATCCTTTCCATTTTTGCTTTTATCTTAATAATTTATCTTAAAATATTATAACTTTACATTCTCATCTATTCATAATCCAATTTTACCTAATTCTATAACATTACTGCTAAAACCACATAACGTCATTCCCACATCCTTCTAACATTCCTTAATTTTACAGTATTTCTGTAAATAGTCCTTAAATTTCTTCCAATCTTCTTCTACCGACTCTTCTCCCTGGTCTTGGATTCTGCCAGTCATTTCCGCCAGTTCCATGTACTCCATCACCTTCATCTGCCATTCTTCCCGGGTGGGTAGATCTTGTGTCTTCCAATACTTTGCGATGAGTATTCTTGCTGCTGTTGTTGCATACATAAAGTTCTATCCTTCTCTGGCACCAGTTGGCCGACCATGCCCAGGAGGAAGGCCGCTGGTTTCTTCAGAAAGGTATATTTAAATACCTTTTTCATTTCATTATAGATCATCTCCCAGAAAGCCTTAATCCTTGGGCACGTCCACCAAAGGTACCATTTATTAGATTTAAACCACATACCTTCCTCCAAAGGAACCAAGTACAGCTCTGCACGAAAGGATTGCTGGGTAGGGCCATAGTCATACCATACATAACAGTCATGGGTTCCCCCAAAGAATTCTGGGAGTTGTAGTTTGTTAAGGGTGCTGAGAGTTGTTAGGAGACCCCCTATTCCCACTGCAGAGCCATAGTTCTCAGAGTGGTTTAATCAGTCCTTTTTTCTGGGGGTACTAAAGGGTATGCAGTACGGGCATTTTTTTTTTAGAAGAAGAGAAACACTGGTTTAAACTGCTACTTACTGTAGCAACTTCACGGTGTGTAATGGCACCTCTTTTTCTAGAAGAAAAGCACTGTGTTTAATTATCAGTCCCTCTTCACTGGGAGCTTCTGTAAGGGGAACAGGGGTCTCCTAATAACACTCAGTTCCATTAACAAACTACAATTCTCGGAATTTTGGGGGGAGAAATCCATGACTATTTAAAGTAGTACCATAGTGCTTTGAATGTACGGTGTGAATGTGGTCTAGGATGCTAATATTGCTATTAATCCAAGTGCCCTTTTCTCTAGGCTTTTGTTAACTGATGGCTGAATATTTGTCCTCCATGGGAACCACTTAGTCCTGTGCCAATTTCCCAAAAGTTTTCTTCGCCTACAAAAGATTTCTCCATTTTCTTCTGCCTCATTCTCATGGCACTTGAGAATTTTGTTGGATGTGGGGCTTTGAGCTTACTATGCCATTGCAAGGGTTAAATTATTCTAAAAAGGCATGTACTTTTTTTCTTTACAGTAAACCTTTCCTCCCTTAATTCGCAGCCTTCTTAGCTGTCTGCACCTCTGCAAAAGCCCAGCGGCAACTCCTGGATTTTGATTGCAACATAGGCACCTAGGAAGGCTGCAGAGCTTAGGTCACTTTGCAAGATGGTTTGTAGAATCAAGGAAAGGACACTTGCAAACACATCTCAGCTACCTCAAAAGTAATGTTAGTGAGACAGAAGGCTGTGTAGCCTACTCATGAGAATATCACTAACATTTTTCCCTCTTCACAATTTTTAATGCAATTTATTTCTCATCAGTGGAAGGGGAAGGGTTAAAAAAAGTGGGAGAAATGTTCAGCACACTGTCATCTCTAAGAGCTAGAAGATGTTTTGTTTTGGGTTGATGGCTGTAGTTGACTAGCCAGTGGGCAGAGGATAGGAGCTGAGACAGTTGCTCGCTTTCCATTTTGTGAGGCCAGGGAGAAATCGTTTGGGTTGTAGCCAGTGAATGAGATGTCTATCTGTGAGGCTGCAAGCATACGCTGTTTGCCTTTTGGAAATTGTGCTAGGTTTAAAAAACGCAGCATCAATCTGTCTAGCTGCTTTTCTGTGAACAACCTGTCCGCTTACAAATAAACACATATAGCTGAAATACTAAAAGTTGGATATTTCTTTTGGCTTCAGGAACCTGTTTACAGAAAATAATACAAAAGCTGGCTAGTTTTGATCCAAATCTTCTTCAGGCTTGATTTTCCACTGTGAAAGAAATTATGTCGGTGGGCAACTCCTGTGAAAAACTGAATTTCTTTTCTGTTCTGCTTTTGGCGGTCTAGAACTGTTTACAACTGCTCTTTCCCCCACTGCATCCCACTCTGCTGTGTCCCTCCACACAGCCTCCTGTTGCATTTCCTTTGAGCTCCCCAGTTCAAGAGTTCTGGAAGTCTGTGACCTCACAACACAGTGTCAGTTGGAGATGGCTGCTATGAGATGCTGCCATCAGCAATGGCCAAATGATTCCCACTACAGATGCACCAGGCTGGACCAAGCTCCCTATGACCCTCCCCTGCCCCTGATTGGCAAGCTGGAAGAGTGATGGTGCCCCATCCCATCCATCTTACTGGCCACCACGGTCGTACTTCGGAAGTCGAACAGAATCCGTTCCAGAAGTCCATTCAACTTCCAAAACGTTGAGAAACCAAGCTCCTGTAGCTAATCAGAAGCCCCGGAAGTCGCATCAACCATTTGGCTTCCAAAGAATGTTCGCAAACTGCAATGCACACTTCTGGGTTTGTGGTGTTTGGAAGGCAAAATGCTTGACTCGCAAGGCGTTCGACTTCCGAGGTATGACTGTACTGAGAAAGATCTGTGTGCCCTGAGGGAAAACAGAAGCCCCAGCCAGAGACCACAGAGCCATCAGTTGCCCAAGAGAAGTATTGGGGCATCCTCTCTCCAGCAGCGGAGCATGTTTTCATGGCACCCAGGGATGCGCACGCACGCTGGCAGTCAGGGCACATGGCATGGAGGGCCGGTCAACAATAGAAAGTGTCCTTTCATACTGCATCATGGTGTGGTACACTGGTTTGACATCAACTGATAGGAAGTGACTACAGAGGGTGGGGAATACAGCACAAGATATTATGGGCTGTCCCATGAATCTGCTGGATGAAATAGCAGAAGAACGTTGCCTCAGGAGAGTGAGGAAAATTCTCAGGGATGATTTATACCCTGGCCGACACTTCCTTGATCTCCTGCCCTCGGGCAGAAGATAGAGAAGCATGATTAGTTGCACCAACAGGGTAAAGAACAGCTTCTATCCATGGGCTGTTAGCCTGCTGAATGAAAAGATAACAACAGGGCAACTGACTTTCGTGTTTGCTGGGTGTGCATCAGTAAACAAGGGGAATTAAGACTAAGAGAGCAGAGGGGGGGGGGGCTCGTGTAATCTCACTGTATACAAGTTGTGCAAGTGACAATAAAGTATTTCAATTCAATTAAATGAAGTTTGAATGATCCCAGCCTCGCAAAGCAGCACAGGGCCCTGCATCTTGGGGAGGGCTGTGTGAGAAGTATACCATGCATCCTTCAATCCCAGCCTCACCCTCAAGGGGCTGGGATCAAAGGGCACATAACTGTTGCGTCCTCCTCATGCCGTCCTCCCTGAGCCAGCCCTGTGCCGCTTTGCAAGGCTGGGATGATCAGGGAAGGTGGTGTGAATACCATGCCACCCCAGAAAAATGTGCCTGGGACAATTGCCCCGACAGCCCCCCTACACTACATCCCTGCCTCTCTCCCACCTCCAGCTAGGGCTTCTTGAGACCCCTCCGTTCTGAGGAAAGGTGGGAGCCACTGAAGAGACCATGGGTTGGCCTGGCAGGACCATTTGTGTTAGCATTTTGAAATTGCAAATGGCATGGATGCCTTGGCAGCCAATAAATGCAATGCAATAGTCAAGAGGCTTTGGATCATGTTGCATTTGGACCTGAGTTGTCACAAATTGCTTGTCTGGTGCTGTTATGTTCCCACTTTGTGGTCCCTGTGTCCTCTGCCAAGACTTGCCTTGTCTGCAGATGCGCCATCTGCATTCCCCTTGTATTCCATGTGTGGGTTTTGGCCCTAATCAGCCATGCAATTTATAGGCTCTCTGGTATGGATTTGATGAAGCGATATCAGCCAAATGTGCCCAGCTTAAATGTCCGAGTGGTTGAGCAGAACAGATGGAGGGAAATTGCCAGGTGACAGATCTGGTAATGAGTTACTCATACAAGGCAGTGCCAGGACCATGTAACACTGGTCCTAAAGAACCTACATTGGCTCTCAGTATGTTTCTGAGCACAATTCAAAGTGTTGGTGCTAACTTTTAAAGCCCTAAACAGCTTTGGCTCTGTAGACCTGAAGGAGCATTGCCACCCCTATTGTCCAGCCCAGACACTGAGATCCAGCTCCGAGGGCCTCCTAGCAGTTCCCTCTCTGTGAGAAGTGAGCTTGCAGGGACCTGGCAGAGGGCCTTCTCGGTAGTCCAGCCCACCCGGTGGAACACTCTCTCATTAGATGTCAAGGAGATAAGAACATTTAGAAGACATCTGAAGTGAACCCTGTATAGGGAAGTTTTAAATGTTTGATGTCTTACTGTTTTAATGTGTTTGGAAGCCATGCAGAGTGGCTGGGGCAACCCAGTGAGATGGGTGGCATAGAATTTATTATTATTATTAGCCTCTATGAAAAATGACAAGCCATGCACGGAGCAGAAACAAGGGCTGGCTTAGATCATTGGATCCTTTAGTCAAGTGAGTGGCAATCACAAAATAGAAATCCTTTGTTCCTGTAAAATCACCAAAGTCAATGTCCTTTGTGTTCTCACTAAATGAAAAATGCAAGGTTGTTGGTGTACAACCATATGTCAGGAGTGCTCTGATGGTGTTTCCTGCTTGGCAGAGGGTTGGACTCGATGGCCCTTGTGGTCTCTTCCAACTCTATGATTCTACGAAGGTGGGAAACAGATTCAAAGCCTCTGGCACATTTTTTTCCCACTGACTTTCAGCGACCAAGAAGACACGAGGGCCCAGCCAGGGAGGCAAACGGTTTAGTCCGTTGCAATTTAAGTGCTCATTTGTTCTTCCGTCCCAGGCCCTTAGGAAAGCCATTATGCATTCAGTGGTCAGGAAATCCTAGACCTTTTTTAACCTGGCCTGCAGCCTCCAGGGCTCAGCAGATATTTAAAGATCAAAGGGCAACCAGAAGATAAAGCCATCTGGAATCAAGACAGGTGGAGCAGCAGATGGGAATGAATGATAATAAAAATTGTATTTTTTTAAAAAAAACCCTTTCAGAGCTACTATTCTTTTGGGCAATGGCTTGCCACTAAGAACATAAGAGCTCTGATTGCAGTGGCATGTGGTGAAACTTTTCATGGGATTCCTGGGCTTTGGGAAGGAGGTGTCAGGGCTCTGATAGGATGTTGGGGCCCTCCTGCCTCCTTCCCTAAGCTGGGTGCATTTTGGGAAGGTGGTGGGAGAGCTCTTGGACCCATCAGACCATTGCAATTCCCTCCCTACGCCCAGGAAGCTTCTGCCTGGAGGGAGGCGAGATGCTCCCATATGCAATGTAAGCACCTGGCTATCGGCCACTTGTGACCTAGTGAAGAAGCCCAGGCCCCAGGATGGTGCCTGATATCTCCACCATCTGGAGGTGCAAGCCTGGAGATCCTTGGATCGTGACTGTTTTCACACACTAGCAACACATCCTGTAGAATTCCAGCCATGCTATTTTATCTGCACAATCAGAATGAATTTCAGGAACCAAAAAGTCATACTGAAAAATATGACTTTTGAGCTGTTTGGCCCCCAAATGGCAACTAGACATTCCGTTTCGGCACCTGGGACCCTGGTTCAAAGAAGCAATTTGACGCCTAGCTTATATATCTAAGTTTCTAACATTGGTGACCAGTATCAATGAGGTAGCAGATTCACAATATAAGACAAAACATAGGCTTGTATCCAGAATAGTGCTAAGTTTGTGTTTGTGTGTGTATGTATGTGCATGTGCAAGAATTTACCCTTGTGCAATGGAGCTTTCTGCCCCTCTCATCCTCTCACACATTCTGTGTCCAGGGCAGCTGTCTACGAACTCCATCTGGTACGCAGGCTGAGATCCTACTTGCCCACAAACTGTCTCGCCAGAGTGGTGCATGTTCTGGTTATCTCCTGCTTGGAGTACTGCAATGTGCTCTACATGGGGCTATCTTTGAAGGGGACCTGGAAACTGCAGCTAATCCAGAATGCGGCAGCTAGACTGGTGATTGGGGGTGGCTGGTCCTGAAAGACCTACGTTGCCTCCCAGTACATTTCCGAGCACAATTCAAAGTGTTGGTGTTGACCTTTAAAACCCTAAACGGCCTCAGCCCAGGAGCATCTCCACCCCCACTGTTCAGCTCCGAGGTCCAGCTCCGAGGACCTTCTGGCGGTTCCCTTCCTGCGAGAAGTGAAAACAAAAAATTCCTTCCAGTAGCACCTTAAAGACCAACTAGGTTAGTTCTAGGTATGAGCTTTCGTGTGCATACACACTTCTTCAGATCTGTTATCTGAATAAGTGTGCATGCACACAAAAGCTCATACCTAGAACTAACTTAGTTGGTCTTTAAGGTGCTACTGGAAGGAATTTTTTGTTTTGACTATGGCAGACCAACACGGCTACCTATCTGTTGCGAGAAGTGAGGTTATCTGTTGGGAGCAGCCCAGATGGGAGGAGTATAATTTATTTATTTATTTATTTATTTATTTATTTATTTATCCCCTAAATCTGTTCTGGGGGGTTCTCCCAACTCTGAAACAGACTTGGGGAAGGTGTGAATTATGTATGGGAGGGAAAAGGGGAGGGGAGGAAGTTACATTGCACAAATCTAAATCCTTGCTCTAATGGGACATCCTTGTGCTAATGGATACTGCCCATAGCATACTTCAGTTGCCTCTTACTTATTTTCTCTATCTAATTAGCCAGCCAGCCATCCCCAAAATGAATATTTCTTGGTTACCCATTCAGTGAAAGGAACTGCACTGCTTTTTTATTTTTTAAAATAATATATTCCCTTTCAAATTGTTTAGAACGAATTACCTGTTGGCTTCTCTGTCAGGCTACTGACACTACTTGGATGCCTTAAAAAAAAAATCAAAGCGAATTATCTGTTGGCTGCTTCAGCCCTGTTAATTAGCTAAACTTGTATGGAGACTAACTACAAATAACATTGACAAATGTTTTCAATGATAAGCAAAGAAGGAACAGTGGCTTTGAATTTTGCCATAAAATGAGTTGAATCACTATTGAAACGTGGGAAGATACGATGCACAAAGCCTTTTTTAATTAGAAGAATCAGCACAAGACACATCACTGTTTGTCTTCTTGAAGCCCTTAGTGCCACACCAACCCCGAAGGAAGCTTCAGTTCTCTCTGTTGGGGATGTATGTCTGTGTTATAATTAGTAGATGTCATATCAAGCTAGTTGGGGGAGAATGGCAGTGCAGAAAGGGAAAGGAGAAAGCTCTGCTGCCTAAGGTAGGTTTCTACAGAATGTGCTTAAAAATGAATGTTTAATTTTAAAGTTGCCTGCCTAGCTATATCCTCTGCAGCAGAAAACAGTATTTTATGGTATAAGGTAGAAATCTTACACATCACTTGGTAAGACAGGTGAATTAATATCAGTGTACTGGATAAAGCAAAGATCCCCAGTGTTGAAGCAATGGATTTTCAACATCAACTTCGTTGGACTGGTCGTGTTGTGTGGATGCCTGATGATTGTTTTCCGAAGCAACGACTGGAGAGCCAGTGTGGTGTAGTGGTTAAGAGCGGCAGTCACATAATCTGGGGAACCGGGTTCGTGTCTCCGCTCCTCCACATGCAGCTGCTGGGTGACCTTGGGCTAGTCACACTTCTGTGAAGTCTCTCAGCCCCACTCACCTCACAGAGTGTTTGTTGTGGGGGAGGAAGGGAAAGGAGATTGTCAGCCGCTTTAAGACTCCTTCGGGTAGTGATAAAGCGGGATATCAAATCCAAACTCCTCCTCTTCTTCCATAAGCACAGTTTTAACAGTGAGTCCATAAGTGACTGTGGAGGCCAATTCTGGATCCACACGTCCTTCCACAGTGGGGACACATGTTTCCGTATGTCTGCCTCTGTTTTGTGAAACAGCTTCTCTCTTAAGACATGACAGGCACCCACAATTTCTAATTTTCTGAAACCACTGAAAATATTTTTGTCTTAGCAAGCCAGTGTGGTGTAGTGGTTAAGAGCGGTAGACACGTAATCTGGGGAACCAGGTTCGCGTCTCCGCTCCTCCACATGCAGCTGCTGGGTGACCTTGGGCCAGTCACACTTCCGTGAAGTCTCTCAGCCCCACTCACCTCACAGAGTGTTTGTTGTGGGGGAGGAACGAAAAGGAGGTTGTTAGCCGCTTTGAGACTCCTGAAGGGGAGTGAAAGGCAGGATATCAAATCCAAACTCTTCTTCTTCTTCTTCTATTCCGAACTTTAAAATGGAAAGCGTAATGCTGGTGGTCAACAAAAGAGGTTTAAAGACTCTCTCAAGGCAAATCTAAAAAAATGTAGTATAAACACTGGCAACTGGGAAACACTGGCCTGCAAGCGTTCCAGTTGGAGAACAGCCATTATCAAAGGTGTCACGCACTTTGAAAACACTCGAACTCAGAACGCAAGGGAGAAATGTGCTAAGAGGAAGGCACGCCTGGCAAATCCACACTGTGATCAACTCCCGCCCGGGAACCAATGCCCCCACTGTGGAAGGACGTGTGGATCCAGAATTGGCCTCCACAGTCACTTATGGACTCATTGCTAATACCGCGTTTATAGAAGACAATGTTACTCGGCTACGAGTGATCGCCAAAGAAGAAGATAAGGTAGACTCAGTCAGCTAACTCCTCATGTAGCTTAGCAAGGCTCATGATGATCTGTGCTCTATAAATTAGGAGGGTCTTGGATCTTATTTGTAGAATCTCGAAAAAGAAATAATCTGTAGATTGCTGGTGATAGCTACCAAGCCAGATACAGTGGTACCTCGGGTTTAGTACTTAATTCGTTCTGGAAATCCGTTCTTAGCCTGAAACTGTTCTTAACCTGAAGCACCACTTTAGCTAATGGGGCCTCGTGCTGCCGCCGTGCAATTTCTGTTCTCATCCTGAAGCAAAATTCTTAACCTGAGGTATTATTTCTGGGTTAGCGGAGTCTGTAACCTGAAGCGTCTGTAACCTGAAGCGTATGTAATCCGAGGTACCACTGTAGTTTTAAAAGAAGGCTAGACAAATTCGTGAGGCGTGTGGCTATGCTTCACAATGGGAAATAATAAATGCTTCTGAACACCAGTTGCTTCAAACCACAGGAGGGAAGAGGGTTCTTGTGCTTCTATCCTGTTTGTGGGTCTATCCCCTACTTGTACCCCTACCCTGAAAAGAGAGCAACATATCCCTGAAATGTGCTCAACTCCTGTAGAGAAGCCGGTGAACATTTTAGCTCAGTTCTTGTAAAAATAGGCTCTGGACGGTGTGGCTAATGACTGGTTGCAGGCTTGGTACTGTATGTAGCTCACAGCAGCTCAATAAGCTTATCCTAAACTGGGGGGGGGGGGGGGACAAGCAGTTTGCCACTAATATATACAAGCTACAAATTTCGCTGTTCTCAGCATGGAATCTGCTGATGGGTGGCTGTTGCCATGAAACACAAATTGGTGGCTCTGCTTGGATCTCAGAGCATCCTACGTGCCGGCCTGTCTCTTTCTCTGAACATTTCTCTGCCTCTTTTCTATCAACCCCTAAAAACATAAGACAAGCTTCTGTTATAGAAGAACAAAAACCCAGGTGAAATCCACCAGCAGCTTTGGTTAGGTTGAGTTGTCTAGGGGAAAATACAGGGCACAGGTTGATGGCAGCCCTCTCATTCAGGTGTTCAAAATAATAATAATAATAATAATAATAATAATAATAATAATAATAATAATAATAAATTTTTATTTGTACCCCACCCACTCCAGCCAGAGCCGGACTCAGGGCAGCTAACATCGTAAAACTAACATAGTGTACAAAGAACATAAGAACATAAAAACAGGCAATCAATTAATTAAAATACATCTTAAAATTAGTTCAGAGCAAATTATAATTTGGACAGATGGCAGTCTACAGGTAAAATTGAGAAAGGTTCATATTCTCCAGGACCAGCTGTCTTATAAAGGATCTGTGAGCAGGCTAGGAGGCCTCTTTAATGCTTGTTCTTATAAAGAAAGAAAAGAATCAGACTGAACCCCGACCAAAGGTCTGGCGGAGCAGCTCCATCTTGCAGGCCCTGCGGAAAGATGTCAAATCCTGCAGGGCCCTGGTCTCTTGTGAGAGAGCGTTCCACCAGGACGGGGCCATGGCCGAAAAGGCCCTGGCTCTGGTCACGGCCAGTCTAATCTCCCTGGGGCCTGGGATCTTCAAGGTGTTATTATCTGCAGACCTTAAGGTCCTCCATGGGGCATAGCAGGAGAGGCGGTCCCGTAGGTACAAGGGTCCTAGGCCGTATAGAGCTTTCAAGGTTAAAACCAGCACCTTAAACCTGATCCTGTACTCCACTGGGAGCCAGTGCAGCTGGTATAGCAACAGATGAATGTGCTCCCGCAGCGAGGACCCCATGAGGAGTCTCGCTGCGGCATTCTGTACCTTTCTGGGTCAGTTTCAAGGGCAGCCCCATGTTGAGTGAGTTACAATAATCAAGCCTGGAGGTGACTGTCACATGGATCACAGTGGTGAGGTCAGGGCAAGAGAGATAAGGGACCAACTGCTTAGCTTGGCGGAGATGAAAAAAATCCCGCCTTTGTTGTAGCTGTAACCTGCACCTCCATAGAAAGGGAGGCGTCGAAGATTACACCGAAACTCTTGATGGAAGGTGCTGGCACTAATTGTGCCCCTGCAAGGGATGCGAGTTGCCCCCCCAACCCCATATCATCCCGACCCAGCCAAAGGACCTCTGTCTTCGCAGGAGACAAAACAGGGGGGTAGGGCTCATGAGGAGTTGAGGAATTGTTACTGTTTTTGTGGCAGGGTCCTAGTAGGGTCTTCAGCATCCTAGATATGCGCAATCAGCATGAAAGGGGAGATTTTAAGCCACTGAGAATAAGTCTTCTCACTGTTTGACCCAATCAGAGTGAAAGGAGATTAGTCAACCACTGAGGATAGACTCCTGGGGTCATTCTGTTTTTTATTTTTTATTTTTTTTTTATAATAATTTTTTATTGTTTTTACAAAACAAAAAAAAAAAGCAGGGAACAAGGGTATAGGAAAAACAAACAAATCACAAACAGATACATAAAACATGACTTCCCCATACCTCCCCTTCTCTGCATCATTATTTTATAATGTGTCAGCAACCCTTCAGTCAATTTCTCTATATATTCTCATTAAGTTTCCCCCTTTAATTTACGATTTACAGCTGTAGTTCTTTGTTTCTAGCCTCTCGACATCTTAACCGTCCGATATTTTACAATAGTTCTTAAGATATACTTTAAATTTTCTCCAATCTTCCTCCACCGCCTCCTTCCTCTGGTCACGGATTCTGCCGGTCATCTCTGCCAATCCCATATATTCGATCACCTTCGTCTGCCATTCCTCCAGAGTGGGTAGTTCTTGCATCTTCCAATACTTTGCTAAAAGAATTCTTGCTGCCGTGGTTGCATACATAAAGAAAGTCTTATCCTTCTTCGGTACCAATTGGCCCACCATGCCCAGAAGAAAAGCCTCTGGTTTCTTTGAAAACGTCCATTTAAGGACTTTCTTAATTTCATTATAGATCATTTCCCAGTAGGCCTTAATTTTTGGGCAGGTCCACCAAAGGTGATAGAAGGTTCCTTCAGCTTCCTTACATTTCCAACATTTGTTATTGGGCAAGTGATAGATCTTAGCAAGCTTGACTGGAGTCATGTACCACCTGTAAATCATTTTCATAATATTTTCTTTCAAAGCAGTACATGCTGTGAATTTCAAACCGGTGGTCCATAACTGTTCCCAGTCAGCAAACATAATGTCATGACCAACATCTTGTGCCCATTTAATCATAGCTGATTTTACCGTTTCATCCTGTACATTCCATTTCAGCAGCAGGTTATACATTCTAGATAAGTTTTTTGTATTGGGTTCTAACAGTTCCGTTTCTAGCTTTGACTTTTCACTCTGGAATCCTACTTTCCTGTCCAGCTTAAACACTTCATTTATTTGGTGGTAATGTAGCCAATCTCTAACTCTATGTTTTAATTTTTCATAGCTCTTTAATTTAAACTTTTCTCCATCCTTTTCTAACATTTCATCATATTTTAACCAATTTGAGTCCATGTTAAGTTTTTTAACTGCTTTTGCTTCCATTGGTGATAACCATCTGGGGGTTTTATTTTCCATTAAATCTTTGTACCTGATCCAGACATTATACAATGCCTTCCGTACCATATGGTTTTTAAAACTCTTATGCACTTTCACCTTGTCATACCACAGATACGCATGCCAGCCGAGGTTATTATCATAACCTTCTAAATCTAAGATGTCTGTGTCCTCAAGAAGTAGCCATTGTTTTAACCAGCAGAAAGCTGCTGCCTCATAGTAGAGCCTCAAGTCCGGCAGGGCAAACCCCCCTCTATCTTTTGCGTCTGTTAAGATCTTAAACTTAATTCTGGGCTTTTTGCCCTGCCAGACAAATTTAGATATATCTTTTTGCCACCTCTTGAAACACTCCATCTTGTCCAAAATTTGTAAAGTCTGAAACAAAAATAACACTCTCGGCAATACATTCATTTTGATAACAGCTATACGGCCTAACAAGGAAAGTTTCAGTCTAGACCATATATCTAGATCCCTTTTGATTTCTGTCCAACATTTCTCATAATTGTCCTTAAATAAATTAGCATTTTTTGATGTTAAGTTTACCCCCAGATATTTAACTTTTTTAACAATTTCCAAACCCGTTACATTTTGAAATCTATCTTTTTCTTCCGATGTCAAATTTTTCCCCAACACTTTTGTTTTTTGTCTGTTCAATTTGAATCCTGCCACTTGACCAAATATCTCAATTAGGTCCAACACTCTTTTCGTACTCTCCTCTGGCTGTTGTAATGTTAGAACTAAGTCGTCTGCAAATGCCCTTAATTTATAATGTTTCGCTCCGACCTGAATACCTTTAACCAGCGGGTCCATTCTAATCATGTTTAACAAAACCTCCAGGACAGATATAAACAGGAGGGGAGACATAGGGCATCCCTGTCGTGTACCCTTTTCTATTGATATATCATCCATCACCATACCATTCACGATTAATTTTGCTTTTTGTTCTGCATATATCGCACCTATACCATTTTGAAATCTTTGGCCTACCCCCATTCCCTGGAGATTCTTCATCATAAAATTCCAATTGATATTGTCAAAGGCTTTCTCCGCATCCACAAAGATCAAAACTGCCTTTTTGTTAATGTCCATTTCCAACAGTTCCAGAATGTCTAAAATATTTCTCACATTACTTGACATATATCTCCCTGGGAGAAAGCCTGTTTGGTCCTTATGAATCTCCCCTACTAGCACTCTTTTAAATCTTTTTGCCAGAATGTCTGCAAAAATTTTATAATCCACATTCAACAGTGATATAGGCCTATAGTGACTCCTGGGGTCATTCTGGAAAAGGTGTCCAGGAAGAATGCCGAGGGAGAGCTGTTCTGTACGCTCAAAAGCTGACCATCTGGGAACAATGTAAAAACAAGCTGATTCTGTTTCAAGAGAATGGTGCTAAGGTACTGTTATATTCAATGGGACTCTGAGGAAAACACAGCATACTGTAAGTCACTCCAAAATAAGATATTGGAGCACTCCGAATCATCTACCTGTGTAAATGCACAGAAAACAGTGGATATGGATAAAAAAGGAACACAGGGAGATGTGCATTGATTGCTGCAAGGTATACCTAATTATTGGACGTGAGTGGCGCTGTGGGTTAAACCACAGAGCCTAGGACTTGCCAATCAGAAGGTCGGCAGTTCGAATCCCTGCGACGGGGTGAGCTCCTGTTGCTCAGTCCCTGCTCCTGCCAACCTAGCAGTTCAAAAGCGGGAAAGTAAACGATGTTTCCGTGCACTGCTCTGGTTTCACCAGAAGCAGCTTAGTCAAGCTGGCCACATGACCCGGAATCTGTATGCCGGCTCCCTCGGCCAATAAAGCGAGATGAGTGCCACAGCCTCAGAGTCGGTCACGACTGGACCTAATGGTCAGGGGTCACTTTACCTTTACCTTATACCTAATTATTATTACTACTATATAATTATAAGATTATTGTATTAGAAGGTTGTGAGAGTGTGGCTGTGACTTATCATGAAGGAACTCTGCACTTCTGAATTTGCCACTACACTACTGGTTCCAAGTCAGAGTGTGAAGAGGGCAGTGAGGCACACAGGAAATGGAACTGAGGAAACAGAACAAAAAAGGAGAAATACACAGATTTTGTTTTTCTTACTTCAGGTCATGTACATATCAGAGAAACATTCAGCCAAATAGAGGAAAGACAAGGAAAAACTACCACAGAGCTACAGAGCCAATGCACTCACTACCCCACCAAACATCACGCCAACCAGCTTGGTTGCTAAGCAGCAGCACAAACTGAATGATCTCTGCTGTTGCAGTTCCTGTACAAGTGATTTCCTCCTTGTTGCTGCTTTGGCTCCTGGGAGAAGAAGACTGTAGCCTTCAAAATTCTGGGAATGACACCAAATAATGACTTTCCAGAGGACTAGAAAATGTGGATTAATTAAGAAAACTGGAGACCCGTGGAAGGAGCAACAATTTTGATGTATTTGAGTATCTAGTGAATTTATGCCTGGCTCTTGAGCTTGGAAGACAGATGGTTTGACTCACCTTGGATTCATCACACATATACCTCTAATTTCTGTGCTGCTGAGGAAAACCAGCCAGCTTGAAAAGAAATTGGCAGCCAAAAAAAAAGAAAGTCTGGTTGTTGAAGCTGTCATTTGTTTACAAACTATTAGTTCTACATGTACAGTTTTACTTGGATGTTGTTAGTAAAATGATAAAAGTGTAGCAATGCAGCACTAGAGATGCAGGTTGAATACTTTCAAGCTGTTTTCATCTTAATGACATTTTATTTCTTTATTAAATTTATATCCCACCCTTCCTCTTAAAAAAAAAAAGTTTATTAAAGGAGCCCAAGTTGGCAAACCCACAAGCAATAAACAACAAGAGCATCTCAAAACAGTTTGAACATAGATGCATATTAGGAAAATATCTCTACTTAAAAAGTTTGTTGCAAGAGGAGGGTCTTCTCCTGAAGAGCCAGTGTGGTGTAGTGGTTAACAGCGGTAGTCATGTAATCTGGGGAGCTGGGTTCGATTCCCCGCTCCTCCACATGCAGCTGCTGGGTGACCTTGGACAATAATAATAATAATAATAATTTATTATTTATACCCCGCCCATCTGGCTGGGCCTCCCCAGCCACTCTGGGCGGCTTCCATAAAAACCAAAAATACACTAAAATGTCACACGTTAAAAACTTCCCTGAACAGGGCTGCCTTAAGATGTCTTCTGAATGTCAGGTAGTTGTTTATTGCTTTGACATCTGCTGGAAGGGCGTTCCACAGGGTGGGCGCCACTACCGAGAAGGCCCTCTGCCTGGTTCCCTGTAGCTTTGCTTCTCGCAATGAGGGAACCGCCAGAAGGCCCTCGGCGCTGGACCTCAGCATCCGGGCAGAATGATGGGGGTGGAGACGCTCCTTCAGGTATACTGGACCGAGGCCGTTTAGGGCTTTAAAGGTCAGCACCAACACTTTGAATTGTGCTCGGAAACATACTGGGAGCCAATGTAGGTCTTTCAAGACCAGTGTTATATGGTCTCGGCGGCCGCTCCCAGTCACCAGTCTAGCTGCCGCATTCTGGATTAGTTGTAGTTTCCGAGTCACCTTCAAAGGTAGCCCCACGTAGAGTGCATTGCAGTAGTCCAAGCGGGAGATAACCAGAGCATGCACCACTCTGGCGAGACAGTCCGCAGGCAGATAGGGTCTCAGCCTACGTACCAGATGGAGCTGGTAAACAGCTGCCCTGGACACAGATTTGACCTGTGCCTCCATGGACAGCTGTGAGTCCAAAATGACTCCCAGGCTGCGCACCTGGTCCTTCAGGGGCACAGTTACCCCATTCAGGACCAGGGAATCCTCCACACCTGCCCGCCTCCTGTCCCCCAGAAACAGTACTTCTGTCTTGTCAGGATTCAACCTCAATCTGTTAGCCGCCATCCAACCTCCAACCGCCTCCAGGCACTCACACAGGACCTTCACTGCCCTCACTGGTTCTGATTTAAAAGAGAGGTAGAGCTGGGTATCATCTGCATACTGATGAACACCCAGCCCAAACCTCCTGATGATCTCTCCCAGCGGCTGCATGTAGATGTTGAAAAGCATGGGGGAGAGAACAGAACCCTGAGTGAGAGTGAGAGCCCAGGGGTCTGAACACTCATTCCCCCCCCCCCACTTTCTGAACACGGCCCAGGAGGAAGGAGCGGAACCACTGTAGGACAGTGCCCCCAGCTCCCAGCCCCTCAAGACGGTCCAGAAGGATGTTATGGTCGATGGTATCAAACGCCGCTGAGAGATCCAGCAGAACTAGGAAACAGCTCTCACCTTTGTCCCTAGCCCGCCGGAGATCATCAACCAGTGCGACCAAGGCAGTTTCAGTCCCATGATGAGGCCTGAATCCTGACTGGAAGGGATCCAAATGGTCCGCTTCTTCCAGGCGTGCCTGGAGTTGTTCGGGAACCGCTCGCTCTATCACCTTGCCCAAGAATGGAAGATTTGAGACTGGGCGATAGTTGGCCATCGTGGCCGCATCTAAAGATGGTTTTTTAAGAAGCGGTTTAATAACCGCCTCTTTCAGTGGGTCTGGGAAGGCTCCCTCATGGAGGGAAGCATTCACCACCCCACGAAGCCCATCGCCCAGTCCTTCCCGGCTAGCTTTTATAAGCCAGGATGGGCAAGGATCCAGGAGACAGGTGGTTGGTTTCACTCGTCCAAGCAGCCTGTCCACATCCTCGGAGGTAACAGATTGGAATTGATCCCACTCAACTTGACTAGGCAGAACTCTAGCACTCTCCCGCCCTGGCCCTGCTCCCACGGTGGAGTCTACTTCTTCCCGAATCTGAGCGATTTTATCTGCAAAAAACTGCAAGTCACACTTCTTTGAAGTCTCTCAGCCCCACTCACCTCACAGAGTGTTTGTTGTGGGGGAGGAAGAGAAAGGAGATTGTGAGCCGCTTTGAGACTCCTTAAAGGGAGTGAAAGGCGGGATATCAAATCCAAACTACTACTACTACTACTACTACTACTACTACTACTACTACTACTTTTCTTCTTCTTCTTCTTCTTCTTCTTCTTCTTCTTCTTCTTCTTCTTCTTCTTCTTCTTCTTCTTCTTCTTCTTTTTCAGTTGGCAACAAGAAGAGAACGGAGACAGTGCCTGTCTAATATTCATGGGGAGAGAATTTGAAAGGGTAGGTTGGTGCCACAGTGTTAAAGATCTAATGCAGTGCAGAAGTGACCTCCTGATAAGATGCCATGTTTAGGAGGCCCTCAGCTGCAGAACACATCAGCTGACTGGATATATAAGGGGCAAGATGATATTTCAGGTATAAAGCAATAGAATCATAGAACTGTAGAGTTCTTAGGGACGCTGAGGATCATCTAGACCAGGGATGTTCAACTGGTCTATCAGGATTCACAGGTAGATCCCTGGATGCTCCCTGTCGATTGCGGTCGATTTCGTGATCCCTCCCAATCGGTGGATGAAAAAAACATTGGGCTGAAAGACTCTGCCCCCGGCTGCCCCCGCTCTGTCCCTCCCTCGTGTCTAATGGACATTGTTTTTCTGTTTCTTTGAACTCCCCCCCTAAAAAAAGCTACCCCCTTGAATGTCCATGGGTAGATCACTGCCAGTTATTTTATACTGGAAGTAGACCAACTTTCTGCAATGCAGGGAGAAGGTGGGTTCTCCTTCCTTGGAGGTTGGATGGCCATCTGTCATGGATGCTTCAGCTAAAATTTCTGTATTGCGGGGGGTTGGACTAGATGACCCTCGGGGTCCCTTCTAACTCTACAGTTCTATGCGTCTGTGATTCTATGCAGCTATCCCATAAGAATGTCAAACCCGCAACCTTGGAGTTATCAGCTCCATGCTCTAACCAACTGAGCTATCAACCGGCAAAATTGTATTCAATTGATAATACATTTTAAATGAAATTTTAGTAGTATATTGTGATTTTTTGGACTGCATTCTCATGGCCATAGGGAGGGCATCCCAAGCACTGCAGGATTTATCAAATCTTTCTGACATTAAAGATGGAAATTTGATGTCCCATTTCCCCACTTCAGGCTTCTGCAGAAACCTCTGACACCCTGGCCTTATTGCTTTCCTTTTTCTGTAAATTCATTTCCCTCTGCAGTTGTACTAAGGCAATTGGTAAGGTCATTGGAAGAAACGATAGACTACAGGACCTTTGCCATGAGAAAACAACTCAGTTCACACTTCTCATAGAAATATCTGTGACACGCATTTGTACTATATATTTAAAATATCCTGGGAATTGTAGAACTTGTTAACAGTGTTCATATTCTTTTATTATATAATTTATTAATGGTGCCTAGAATTGTTAGGAGGTCCTTATTTTCCTCACAGAGCTGTAAATCCCAGAATGGTTTAACCATCAGAGAATAAGAGAATTGTAGAGATTGGCTCCAGCAAGTTTTTATATCTGTCCCAAACTGTATATAGAGATTTTCGAATTATGATTTAACCCCCCCCCCATGTACTTTCATGTTATTGTAGCCTAGGTATGCATGCCACCCATATCTGTTGTCCCATCCGTCTGTGTCCATTATATCCGTAATTTTCAGAGTCATCCATTCTTTTAGCCAACACAGACATGAGGCCTCATAATAAAGCTTTAGATCCGGCAAGGTTGCCAGATCGAGTCTTGGAGATATTTGAAGATGGCTATCATATCTCCTCTTAGTCTCCTCTTTCCCAGGCCAAACATACTCAGCTCCTTCAACCGTTCCTCATAAGGCTTGGTTTCCAGACCCTTGATCATCTTGGTCACCCCCCTCTGCACACATTCCAACTTGTCAATATCCTTAAATCGTGGTGCCCAGAACTGAACACAGTATTCCAGGTGTGGTCTGACCAGGGCAGAATAGAGCAGAGCTGTGACTTCCCTTGGTGGCACCGTTAGCAGTTTCTGCCACTCACATCTGCCTCACTCTGAGGGACGATTCAGGGGATCCTTCCTTAGAGCAAGGCATTCTGGGTGACATGGCTGAGACAGTGCCTGCACTGCTGCTGCTGTAGTAGCTAGAGAGCTTGTTTAAAACATAGCAAAAATTTTAAAGTTACTTTGCTAAGTTTCAACAGCCTTTCTAGCCTCTGCTCTTGTTGCAGCCTCATGCAGTATTCCTCATGAAAGAGAAGGGAGACTAGGAGAAGGGCTGGCTGAGAGCTGGACAGTTGGACAGCCAGTGTTGGTGGCAGGAAGGAAGCACTCCCTGGGATTGACCGCAAGCCTCACCTTGCCTCATTATAGCACCTGTATTGACCAATCTTATGCTCTTTGAGCCAAGCTGCTCAACAACATGACGTACCAGCAAATGAAACAAATTGCACAAAGGCAGCCTTCGTGCATGTTAATACATGTAAACTGCTGCGTACAAATGTGAAAGTCTTTGGTGTGCAGGAATAATAGGGGGTGAATCACATATTTTGTTTTCCTATTACAGATAGGTAGCCGTGTTGGTCTGCCATAGTCAAAACAAAAAAAATTCCTTCCAGTAGCACCTTAAAGACCAACTAAGTCAGTTCTTGGTATGAGCTTTCGTGTGCATGCACACTTCTTCAGATATGTGCATTCTTCAGTGTGTATCTGAAGAAGTGTGCATGCACACGAAAGCTCATACCAAGAACTGACTTAGTTGGTCTTTAAGGTGCTACTGGAAGGAATTTTTTTTGTTTTGTTTTCCTAGTTATTCTTTATTAATTTAAAAACACCCCCTTCCACTCACATATGCAATTTCCTCATGGAAAAAAGCAGCAGAAACAATCTGAGGGAAGATTTAACCTCTCCTCTCATACGCTGTGTTTCTTTTAGAGTGGCAAATGAAATATTTCTTATAGCAGTGCTTTAAAACTGTATTATTATAGCCAGTTATCGTGGCTGGAAGGCTCCTAGATTCAAAGGCACTAATAGTCATGATAGCATGGTTACTTCATCTGCCTTAGTATGCAAGCACTCCAGCAATCTACGAAATGCTTCAGCCCAGGTTGCAAAGGGGCATGACTTTAGGGGAAGCTGTTACCCCTGGCTTTGTGGATGGCTTCAGGATTATGCCGAAACTTTTCCCAAAGGCATCTGGGTGGCCACTGTGAGAACAGGATGTCAGACTAGATGGGCCTGATCCAGCAAGCTCTTCTTCTGCTTAACATGCAGCATCTTCAAGTGTTTAGTCCGAATCAAGCACTTGCCAAGCACATGGTTCTTTGATGTGGTGGTAGTTGTTTTGCACAATACAGCACCTTTTCTCTTTTGCTTGCTACTGACCTCATGCTCCAGCAGCTTCCGCACAGAGTCTAATGAGATGCAAAAGAGCTTGGCATGTAAACCAGCTTTGCCCTGCTTGCAGACCCTCACTGTGGTCTGATAGGTAACGCTCTCAGAGTAATGCTCACAGGGCTTGGTCACTGGTTGGCACTTGCACTCTACTGTCCCATCTTCTGAAGACAAAAATAAGAAATCTTTAAACATCAGAAGAACTAGTCCAGCATTGCATTTTCACAATGGCCAACCATTGTGGTCTCCTCTGTCGCACAGCCTTCCTCTGGGCCCCGGCATCGCTCTCTTGGAGTGCTAGCTGCCGTGGAGAAGGCTCGGGTCAAGCCTGGATTCGGCCACGTGTCCTTGCCCTCCCAGTGCTCTCCTACCTCTCCTCCTCAGCGGCAGTGGCGCGGTAAGGTCGGGGCACCCCTCTTTTTTCTCCTTCCTCTTTCTCTCTCTTCCTTCTCCCTCTCCTCTCCTCCTTCTCCCTGCATTGGCTCTGGGGTTTTTCCTGGCCCTGGAGTGCTGCTGGGCAGTCGGCTGGATGGCCAGGCACTCTCGCTCCCAGCTCGATTTGGGTCGCAGGGTGGGGGGTGGGTGTCAGTGGTTTCCCCAGTTGACGCACCAGGCGTCCCCTGTTCCCCTGTGGTGGTGGTGGCAATTTCAGCAGCCCAAAGCCAGCCTGGTAGCCCAGTTGGCTCTGTCTGGCTTCAGGAGCTGCTCGCTGCCATGGCGCCCGCCATTTTGCCTTGCCGGAAGCCCCCGTATGATGTGTCTTGTGTCATTGAACCAATCACGCAACATTCATTCCCTACTAATAAATCTAGGTAAAGGTAAAGGTACCCCTGCCCGTTCGGGCCAGTCTTGACAGACTCTAGGGTTGTGCGCTCATCTCACTCTAGAGGCCGGTAGCCAGCGCTGTCCGCAGACACTTCCGGGTCACATAGCCAGCGTGACAAGCTGCATCTGGCGAGCCAGCACAGCACACGGAACGCTGTTTACCTTCCTGCTGGTAAGCGGTCCCTATTTATCTACTTGCACCTGGGGGTGCTTTCGAACTGCTAGGTTGGCAGGCGCTGGGACCGAACGACGGGAGCGCACCCCGCCACGGGGATTTGAACCGCCGACCATATGATCGGCAAGTCCTAGGCGCTGAGGTTTTACCCACAGCGCCACCCACGTCCCTCGCTAATAAATCTACAACACTTAAAATATAAATCCAGGGACATTAAATGAAATCTGGGGACATTCCGGGGACGGATTTTGTCCGGGGACAGATTTGTAAATCCGGGGACTGTCCTTGGAAAACGGGGACATCTGGTAACCATAACTTAGTTCTTTTCCCTATCTTATCCTCACAACAACCCTATGAAGTTGGTAAAGAACAATCCACACTCTGTGTACATTGGGCTGGGAGTGTATTGGATCAGGCAGAAGCATCCCTCTGTTCAGCTGAGGGTGAAGGTGGCCTTTTGCCAGCTACTGTGCAGGTGAGCAGGATGCTATCAGCAGAATCTGTACTGTTGCTATCCACCAGAAGGCTCCTAAATTGGGCTTTCTATCGGTGGGAGGAGCTGAGCTGGTCCAGGGTTAATCGGACCCTAGGCTGGTTTCACTGCTGTCATGCAACAGCCTCAAGCCAAATTGCTGCACCAGCTCCAGACTGGAGTAGTGATATTCTGCCTCCCACCTTCCTACGTGGCCATGAGTGGTAGGACCATGAATGCAGTGGTAGCCCTGGCACTACAAACAAATTGCTTGGGGCTTTGTAAATGAATGCAAAAATCTTAAATCTGGCTCAAGAGCAGGTGAGCAGTCAGTGCAGATGTTTCAACAATGTTGGCATGGGTTATTGGCTATCTGCCCCATCTGTCACAATCTGCACCAGCTGGAACGTCTAATTACCTGAGGCCTTTAGTGTGTGCCAACTGTTGGTTATGAATAGTTATGAGTGCCCTGGATATTAACTTTTTCTATCATGAGGAAACACTGTTCTTCCCAGTAACTATCTGACGCACCTTTGATAAGTAAAAACACAGCAGGAAGAACTGTCAGAAGTGTGTCTACTTGTGGGGCAGAGGGCTCAAGTGGCTCTCCTTGCTACAAGAAGGCTTCAAAAGTTCTGGTTGCTGCAATCGCCATGGTGATTCTGCCAACCTGTTTTGGCAAGTGTGATGAGTGATGAGCCTCCCTTGCTATGTTGGAGTTGCAGAGGTGAGGTGGGGAATTGTGTTGTTAGTTGCACCATGATCCTCACCCCCTTCCATAATTCTGAGCTTGGGAGTTGTTTGGGTGCTCAGAGGTGGGACAGCAAGTAGTCATCAGAACCTGGAAGCTGTCAAAACCTCACCAGCCTTTCTCATAAGGGTGGCCAGCTGGGTTCTTGAGCTTCTTAATGTCTTCAATATCTAGTTCACAGCATTGTCTTCACAGAGTGCTGTATTTACATCCCCTTTGAGCAAAATGTTTTCATGTGTGTCATGGGAACGGTTTTCAAAGTCAGCATGGAGCTGCTGAATACCAAATTAGAGCTGGTCCCAAGGGATTTTCTTGTGAGAGTAGGTTTTAAATGATATCTTCTGATATTTCCTGTTCTCTGAAAAGGCTAGTGGCAACTGATGAATTCTCACACTATGGTTCTTAATGTTATAAAATGCAAAGCCCATCTAAGATAGCTTCCTTGTATACCACAGGGGCGGTATATAAATCTAAAAAATCTAAATAATAATAATAATAATAATAATAATAATAATAATAATAGCAATCTGGACACAAGACACCTACAATGCCTTGCCTTGTGGTTGCTCAACCTTGTGAATCACAATTGCTGGCTTAGCCTAGAAATCCCAGCCAAAAATGGGAGATCACTGACTGTAGGAGTACGGACCCTTATTTTCATCCATTGAAACAAATGTGGAGGCTATGTAGTTCCACAAGGAAAAAGACACGAGAGCTTCATGGTTTATATTACATTCCCAGTCATTAAGTACAAGAAAGAGGTACTGTTTAGTTGCAACCCGCTATACTTTCATGATTGTAAACACCGTTTGATATGCAGGAACACTTCTTCAGGATATAAATGGCCTGCAAAACAGGAAACCTGATTTACATTCGCTTAGCGAAATGGGTCTTTATTTAATGTGATTCAAATTACCTCAATTCAAATGAGCCAACCCCTGAGCCCTTGCACGTTGTTGGTGTGGAACTGTGTTGATTTGCATCCACACAAAGCAGTGTTGCAACTTTCCTTTTCCCTCTTCTCCTCTGCCCTTGGCAGTGAATGATGAAATTCAACAGACGTCCTCATCAAAAATGCACATTACAATATGCATTTTTATCCACATCAACAAGGTTATAGATATTTATGGCATGGTTCCATTTTCCATCTCCTTCGCAACATGTGCTTTTCCGCTCTGCAACCCTGCCAGTTATGAGTCTTGTTTTCAGCCAATGTCTATCTATATCTATTATCTATCTATCTATCTATCTATCTATCTATCTATCTATCTATCTATCCTATTAACCCCAGCAAGCATGGTCAATGGTTAGGGATGGTGAGAGTTGCTGTCCAGTAACATTTAGCAATTTAGCAATATTCATTTCTGTGCAGGAAACTCCCAATTTGTATGGGGGTTACGTTCCAAGGCACCATACATTTAAGCGAAATCATGTATAACTGAAAAAAACCCATTGATAACACCTGCAAACACCACATTCTGCCCTTGCTCCACCCCTTTTTTTGTGATGTTTTGGGGTCATTTCTGGGTTCAGAGCAATGCATGTGCACACAAACTCACATGTATCAGATGCGCCTAAAACGGTCGCTGCCTGTACTGATCTAGCAGCACTTTGAAGAACCTGGGTTCCTGATGTTCTCCTGAACTATTAATCTATTTTAATAATGCTACATAGTTTTATGGTCCAGGTGCTCTCTCTGCTTTACTGTTTTTTAAATCTTGCCACATAGTGAGGAAATGGCATTCTCAGGAAAAAAACACAGCAATTTGGCTCTGAAAAGAATTGTGCTTCTTTCTTTCCTTTTCCTTTCTAACCTCTACTTAGGTTACAAAATGGTTCCGCTATGTGCTTTTGACACCATATAATCAATCAGCACAGATGCACACCAAGACATCCTCTTCAGATTATCCCAATACTATGCTTTTAATATTTCTCCCTCTTTTCTTTTCAACTCCCTTTTTGACCTCTGCTGACGAAAGCAAGAATGCATATTTATCTTTCTGATTCTCTCTTTCAGGGTAGAAAACACAAACAGCACAATAACTGCGCTTTGGAACAAAGCATTTAGCAACTAGGGACGGACAAATCGATCGACTTCAGTTCTCTCCATTTTTCATATTTCCAAACTTAAGTTCCATTCATTGCCTCAGTTTGTTCCTTTGCTTGCTTGTTTTTTTTAAATCGCTCATTAAAATGTTTATTATGATAACCTTTCTTTATTAAATTTGTATACCACACTTCATCCGAAGATCTCAGGGTGCTTCACAGCATAAAAATATGAGATAAAAACACAAAAACCATAATAAACACAAGGAAACAATGCTTGCCTCCCACAGCACATTTAAAAGGGCATCAGATGTCAATCAGCCAAAGGCCTATTTGAAGACGAACATTTTCTTCTGGCATCTAAAGGTGCATAATGAAAGCACCAGATGAGCCTCCCTGGGGAGAGCATTCGACAAATATGAAGCCACTGCAGAAAAGGCACAGTCTCATGTTGCCACCCTCTGGACCTCTTGTGGAGGAGGAACACGAAGAAGGGCCTCTGAAGATGGATTGCAGGATCTGGGTTTGTTCATATGAGGAGAAGCAGTTCTTGAGGTATTACAGTCCTGAGCCATTTAGGGATTTATAAGTTAAAAACAGCACTTTGAATTGGGCTCAGAAACTGGCAAGTCAGGCCAAGATCAGTGTAATATGCTCAAACCGTTTTGCCCCAGTGAGAAACCAAACCGTCTGCAGAGGCAGCCCTACAAATAACATGTTGTAATCTAACCGAGAGGTTACCAGAGCATAGACAACAAAAGTCCCTGTTCAGGTAGGAACAAACTTGGGCCACTAGTCAAAGCTGACTGGGTGCCACTGAGGCCACCAGAAACTCAAGGATCCAGGAGCGCCCCCAAATACTTGCTCCTTTATGGGGAATATAAAGAAGGCTGATCACCGAAGAATTGATGCTTTTGAATTATGGTGCTGGAGGAGACTCTTGAGAGTCCCATGGACTGCAAGAAGATCAAACCTCTCCATTCTGAAGGAAATCAGCCCTGAGTGCTCACTGGAAGGACAGATCCTGAAGCTGAGGCTCCAATACTTTGGCCACCTCATGAGAAGAGAAGACTCCCTGGAAAAGACCCTGATGTTGGGAAAGATGGAGGGCACAAGGAGAAGGGGACGACAGAGGATGAGATGGTTGGACAGTGTTCTCGAAGCTACTAACATGAGTTTGACCAAAGTGCCATAGGCAGTGGAAGACAGGAGTGCCTGGCGTGCTCTGGTCCATGGGGTCACGAAGAGTCGGACACGACTAAACGACTAAACAACAACAACAACCCCATTAAGAGCAGGCAATCTCTTAGCCATCTGATCTAGGGAACCACCCACTAACAGTGCCTCAGTCTTATCTGTATTGATCTGCAGTTCGTTGGCTCTCTTCCAGTCCATTGCTGAGGCAAAACATCAGTCCAGCACATCCACTGCCTCACCTGCAGATGTAAAGGAGAAGTAGTGTTGTGTGTCATCAGCATATTGCTGACAACACATTCCAAAACTCTGGATGACTCTGCTCAGCAGTTTCATGTGGATATAAAATCAAACCCTGAGGGGGCCAAAGAGAACTTCCCAAGCATCCACCTCTGGAAACTGTTGGGATACTGCCAGGGAGACAAAGGCCATCACGCCTGCACGTCGTCTCCGGACGATCCATCAATCTCCCGTAGAAACGCAGTATCAGTCAATTAGCGACACAAGCCTCAGAAACAGCTGTCCACATTCCAGACTCGTGCACGCTCTTTCAGCAGAGTTCGCACAACGAAAGATGAACTCAGGAGAGCATATTTACAACTTTTATTCAGCATTGGTCAGAACAAAGAAAAAAACATGACTGCCTGCCTGTGTGTCGAGGCACAGAGATACAACAGCTATATACAAAAACAGAAACTTCCTGTGAGCAGGAAATACGTAGGCTGTGACTCACAACAGCCTGTCCCCTTTTTAAGGTGGAACGGAAATATCCTAACAGAAACAACCACCTAATTTGGGCCAGAACCACTTCAAAGCAGTGCCACCCTCCCCTAACTTGGGCAGCCACTCTAGAAGGATACCATAGTCCATATCAAAAGTTGCTGAGAGGTTGAGGAGAACTAACAAGGACAGTTAATTCTTCTCCTGACAGAAGTGTTCCTACAAGGCGCCCAAAACAGTTTCTGTGACAAAACTGGGCCTAAACCCTGATTGAAATGGATCTAGAAAATCAGTTTCCTCCAACAGCACCTGGATCTGGTCAGAGAACCTTGTCCAAGATGTCTGTTCAGGTGTTCCATTGCTAGAATGCTCATCCCTGTTCTCTGTATGTGAGCCCATTCACATGAGAATGGAAACACCCCCATGAGACAAAAAATATACTTTTTGCCAGGGCGGGCGGGCGGGCAGGCGGGCAGGCGGGCAGGCGGGCAGGCAGGCAGGCAAGTGGTATTAGGGATTATTATGGAGAGAATTGGCAGATGGGCAAAGTCACACAAATTATCTAGCCTCAACCTTTGCATAATTTGTACAGCAAGGTTTCAGCTGGCAGTTTTCCATTTTTAGACTGTTTCAAGATGCTGAATGGGTTCATTAATCACTGTAAGCATAGCATTGAATCACTATACTAATCACACTAACGGCTCCCCACATACACACAAACATATCCATGATTTTTGAACTGAGAGCCAGTGTGATGTAGTGGTTAAGAGCGATAGACTTGTAATCTGAGGAACCGGGTTCGCGTCTCCGCTCCTCCACATGCAGCTGCTGGGTGACCTTGGGCTCACACTTCTTTGAAGTCTCTCAGCCCCACTCACCTCACAGAGTATTTGTTGTGGGGGAGGAAGGGAAAGGAGAATGTTAGCTGCTTTGAGACTCCTTCGGGTAGTGATAAAGTGGGATATCAAATCCAAACTCTTCTGACAAAATACAGCATATTGGGCAAAGTCATCATGGATGTCTGCCTGATATTACACTGATTGTGCAGACAAGCCTTTGCATCTGTTTAATTCTTAATTAACTAGACACTTCAATGATGATTAGCTGATGGCCACTGCCTCAGATGGCTTTAAAAAAGGATTAGGCATTCAGTCGATTGCAGTGGGGTTTGTTTGTATGTGTGACAGGTGGGTGGAGGGAATTGTTGGGTCATGTTAGCCATATTGATTCATATACTTTTGGGGGGATAGATCATTGTCTTGTTGTGCTATATATATGATAAAGGAGAGCCATACCAGGGTGAAGGAGTCCTTCTTTGCTTGTCTCCGTGCTAGTTTAAGTTTGTTGATTAACTTTTCTAGTAGGGTGGTTTTGTCAGTACGCCTTTCAACTGATGTGCAGCGACTGGGCTCAATAACTGGTTCTGCCCTGACTGGGCTAGGTGACTGGAACACTTTCGGAGACCTTCCAATCCTGGAAAACAGGTCCAGTGCACTGGACTCACAACTGTGCATTGTGAGCACCAGACTCATGCAGAGTATAAATAATGTGGAAGCTAGCTGTGAAGCATAACTCCTTTTATTTCTAATTGCTACTACAAACTAAAGAACTACTGGCTTGCATGAGTGTTACAGCTCCCACTCAGCCATCTAGTCACTGCATAGATAAGACTCTCTCCACACACAGAGTCAGGCAGGAGTGGAAGAGTAGAAGAGCAGTTTCCACCCCCTCCTTTCTCAAAACATCAGATCAGGAGATTCTTGCAATGGGAGGGGTGAAAATATCAACAGGTTTTCCATACATTTTGGTACCAGTGGTCTATGTTTGCTCCTGATAGGTCTTGTCATGTGCATGTGTGTTGTTGTCCTGGAGCATATTTAATAGGGCTAGTTCTGCAATTGCTTCTATTACCTGTTTTGTTATTCTGGAGATTTCTTGCAACACTGATACCCAACAGGAATGAACTTTGGGGCATACCCACCACATTTGGAGGTATGTACCTATGGAGGTGCTGCCTCTTCAGCATTTAGCTGAGGTTGCTGGATGTATCAGTGCCAGCTTCTATGGTGTTAGGTACCATCTATAGATAAGTAGATATCTATAGATATAGATATATAGAAAGGGACATTGTGGGTTGAACCACAGAGCCTAGGACTTGCTGATCAGAAGGTTGGCAGTTTGAATCCCCACAACGGGGTGAGCTCCCGTTGCTCGGTCCCTGCTCCTGCCAGCCTAGCAGTTCGAAAACACGTCAAAGTGCAAGTAGATAAATAGATACCGCTCTGGCAGGAAGGTAAATGGCGTTTCTGTGCGCTGCTCTGGTTCGCCAGAAGTGGCTTAGTCATGCTGGCCACATGACCTGGAAGCTGTCTGCCGGCTCCCTCAGCCAAAAAAGCGAGATGAGTGCCGCAACCCCAGAGTCGGTCATGACTGGACCCGATGGTCAGGGGTCCCTTTACCCTTTACCTTTATAGATAAGTTACAGAGAGAATTCTCTTCTTTTGGCTGAGATAGATTTAAATGGTAGTTTGAAACACATTTTTGACCATTGGACAGAATTTATTTTGTATCCTATGTCATGCTCCCATTGATCTTTAATCATGGTTTGGGGGGGGGGGGTTGTACTGTCTTGAAGCAGTATTTTGTATAATGTAGATACCACTCCTTTGCTCTGTTCCTCTGTTGTTAGGAGGAGTTTTTCAAAGTTAGTCAATGGCCTGATGTTGCTGGGTTGTCAAAGAAGGCTTGTACAGTGGTACCTCTGGATGCAAACGGGATCTGGAGCCCCGCTCGCATCCTGAGTAGAACGTAACACGCAACTGTGTGTCTGCAGGTCGCGTTTTGCCGCTTCCGCGCATACACGAGACATCATTTTGAGTGTCTTCCCCTCTGGGAGCGGCGAAACCCAGAAGTAACACGTTCCATTACTTCCAGGTTGCTGCGGAGCGTAACCTGAAAATGCTCAAGCTGAAGCATATTTAACCCAAGGTATGGCTGTACAGTAGTTGGTGGTGGATCAGCCAGTGTATTTTTTTTTAATGAATATTTATTAGCATTTTCAATAACAAAACAAAAATAAACAAAAAATGACAAAAATACAAAAATACAAAAATGCAAAACTTAAAAACAATTAAAACACATAAAATTTCAATTGCTTATTTTCTTTTAACTTGTTTCTCAGACCTCCTCACACCTCCCCTTCTTGTATTCCAATTCAAATTATTAGCTCAGCAAATCCTTATTACTTATTTCTCAACTTTAACTTAATAATTTATTTTAACATGTTATTATTTTACTTTTCCTCTTTCATCCATTTCCTCAATTTAATTTTGCTGACCTTATTTTCATTTAATTTAGATCATTTTAAAGACCAATTTTAGCATATCCAAACTTAAACACCAATACTTATACATCAATACTCATTCTTAAACATTTTTCCTAAAATCGACCAAAATTCCCTTCCACAGCTTCCCCAATTATCATACAAATAACAAAACAAAATAAAAACAGAACAAATTATAATTATATACCCTTTGGATTCCCAGACTCCACCCTCCCCTTTCCCGGTTTCAGTCCCCAGCAAGTGTCCATCAGTCTCAATATACTATTAGCCTGGAGATCTCACATCCGAGGCTCTTAATTCTCTCTTAATTCCTCTCTGCCGGTCTTTTTGATAGTCCTTAATATTGAACCCCAAATCTCGAAGATCAGACAGTGTATTGGAGTATGTTTCCCATGTTATACTATATGTACTTTTTCTTGTTTGTTTGTTTTGTAACACAAGTAAATCTTCAATAAAAACCAATTTTTAAAAAAGAGGATTAGGCAGATTCAAAGAGGCTACCACTATCAATGGCTATTGGCCAAAATGGAGGCTATGCTGCACCTCCAAGAACCTCCATGAGTTTCCCATAGACATCTTGTTGGCCGCTGTGAGAACAGAAATCTGGACTAGATGGGCTATTGGCTTGACCCAGCAGGGTTCATCTTATCTTCTAGTGTTCTGATATTTTATAGGTTATACTATCTTATCATACTAGGTACAAGACACATTTTAGAGTTCCAAGATGCATTCCCTTTCCTCACTGACGCCATTTTTCATTTTTCTGCAGTTAAGCGCACTTTTAACATGGGCAAGAACCTGGACTCCAGTCCATCTGTCAGTGGACCTCCCGTGAGAAATTGCAGTGGACATATAAGCAGCTGCAACATGGAGACCAACATTTCCTATGTGGGTTTCTACCTCCATCAGCCGCTCGTGGCTGCAGTCTTCATCATCTCCTACCTTCTCATCTTCCTCCTGTGCATGATTGGCAATGGAGTGGTGTGTTTTATCGTGCTGAGAAGCAAACATATGCGCACTGTCACCAACCTCTTCATCCTGAACCTTGCTGTCAGTGACCTGCTAGTGGGGATATTTTGCATGCCCACTACCTTAGTGGACAACATCATATCAGGTAAATCTTGTCTCTAGCTTGAGTCCAATGAAGTCATGGGAGAGGAACCACCACAGATATGCTGGCTAGGGCTGATGGGGGTTGGGACTCCAGCAATATCTGTAGGACCATAGATTCCCATCCATGGACAACATCATACTCAGATCCATCCCTGACCATTAGCCATTCTGGCCGGGAATGATGGGAGTTGGAGTCCAGCAACATCTGGAGGTCCATAACTTTCCCACCATGAACAACGTCATACTCATAGCAGACCACGACCAGCATTCCAAACCTAGGTCAGGGTGAGGATTGTGTTGCCCTCCAGGTTTTGCTGGATTCCCATTCCCATCATCACTGACCACTGGCCATGCCAGCTAGGGCTGTTGGGAATTGGAGTCCAACAACATCTGGAGGGCCACAGATTCCCCATCCCTGAACTAAGTCATACTTAAAACAGACTCTTGAAAACAGTCCCACAAACTAGTCATGACTTAATGCATAGTAGATCCATTGAAAGTAATGGATCTGACACAGATCCTGCATTTAGACAGCACTTTATTTCATTTTCCTGGCATTTCCTTACCTGGTAATTTCCATTTTTATGTGCTCTTTCACACAGCATAAAAGGCACCTCTGGAAAACTAGTGGAAATCTAGCATTCATTTTTGTATTATTTATTTCCATGAAAAAACCCATTTGCAGCCCCATTAGCCTGGAAAATCATGTGAGTTCTGCAGTGTAATTTCACATGATGAAAAAAAAAATTCCAGTAGTATTCCAGCATAGAGTTCTTTCCCACTATTTAAAACCTAATGCAGCATGATAGTATATTAATCAAAAAGCCATGCTTTTGTAATCCATCAGGTCTTGCAGTGTAAAAAGAATGTTAGAATCCAGGATAGAAGCACTAGGACTTCAACTAGGAGAACTAATGCAATAATCCACAAGTTGGGTTCATTAATTTCTGTGGTTCATAATAAAGTTTTGTTGAATACCGCCCATTGATTTTAGTGGGAACTAAAAGACCCTCTCACGCTCCACTTCATACTGTGTATGTTTAAACATACCTGGCAAGCACCCAGTTTAGCCCCAATGTGTCCTTTCCTTTTGATATGCTATGAAATCAGTTTCAATATCTGAAAACCATTTTCTTTTCAAACTCCAGGATGGCCCTTTGGGAATATTGCCTGCAAAATGAACGGAATGGTCCAGGGAATATCTGTCTCGGCTTCTGTCTTCACTTTAGTGGCAATTGCAGTCGACAGGTATGTCTCTGTAACAGCCTGGAAATGGATATAGAACACATAAAATGTCAGTCCTACCAATTGTCCAAGGTTGCTGTCTTTGTAAGCCTCTTCAGTTATTGTGCAATTATGCGCTTGTGCAGTAGCGTCAGGAAGAAATCCGGTGGGACAAGACAGCACAATTATGCAGTGGTGAGCTTATTGCTCTGTGAAGGAGCTTTTCAGAACACGTGGGGTTTGTGGCCTTCTTTTGACTGATGTGAGAGACTTCCTCCGCAAACCTATTGTGATTCAAGCTTTACGGGAAAAGAGGCAGAGAGAGAGAAGAGGTGGGGATTCCAGGTGTGTCAGGGTAAATGCACAGTTTAGCAGGACGCAGAGTTTATGACTAAGGAGCCTTAGCATCATGATGGAGCTCATGAGGTCTTAGGCTCCACCTGCGACATTTCTACATTGGAACATAGGAAGTTGCCTTATACTGAATCGGACCATTGTTCCATGCTGGTTGGCTTTGGCTCCTCAAGGTTTCAGGCAGAGGACATTCCCAGGCCTAACTGGAGATGCTGGGGATTAAACTGGGACCTTCTGTATGCGAGCCTGATGTGCCATCACAGCTCTTCCTCTAATCACATACCAGCTTGGAAAGACATGTATCCAAGAGCAAGGCTGAGAGGAGGGTTGAGAAAGAAATTTGATAAATAAATAAACCAGCCATGGTAGCTTGTCCAGTCAGAGCAGAAAGTTCTGGGCTAGATGGTCCAATGGTCTGAGTCTGTTTCTCATCTTTGATGTAGTGCTAAACCCAGGCCAGCCAATGCGATGTCCTTCAGAAGTTGTGAGACTTCAACTCCCACATTGTTGTTTAGTTGTTTAGTCATGTCCGACTCTTCGTGACCCCATGGACCAGAGCACGCCAGGCACTCCTGTCTTCCACTGCCTCCCACAGTTTGGTCAAACTCATGTTAGTAGCTTCGAGAACACTGTCCAACCATCTCGTCCTCTGTCGTCCCCTTCTCCTTGTGCCCTCCATCTTTCCCAACATCAGGGTCTTTTCCAGGGAGTCTTCTCTTCTCATGAGGTGGCCAAAGTATTGGAGCCTCAGCTTCAGGATCTGTCCTTCCGGTGAGCACTTTGGGCTGATTTCCTTAAGAATGGATAGGTTTGATCTTCTTGCAGTCTATGGGACTCTCAAGAGTCTTCTCCAGCATCATAATTCAAAAGCATCCATTCTTCTGCGATCAGCCTTTATGGTCCAGCTCTCACTTCCATACATCACTACAGGGAAAACCATAGCTTTACCTATACGGACCTTTGTTGGCAAGGTGATGTCTTTGCTTTTTAAGATGCTGTCTAGGTTTATCATTGCTTTTCTCCCACGAAGCAGACGTATTTTAATTTTGTGACTGCTGTCGCCATCTGCAACTCAGCCAAGAAAGTAAAATCTCTCACTGCCTCCATTTCTTCCCCTTCTATTTGCCAGGAGGTGATGGGACCAGTGGTCGTGATCTTAGTTTTTTTGATGCTGAGCTTCTGACCATATTTTGCGCTCTCCTTTTTCACCTTCATTAAGACACGAAAAGGCAGCGATCCATTAAGGAGACGACTCCCACATAGTTTCTGGCAATTGGCCATGTTGGCTGAGATGGGTGGGTGCTATAGTCCAACAACCTCTGAAAAGTACCATATTGGCCACCCATGCACAAAACCATAGTTTAGCACTGTGTTAAGAAGAAGTCTGGCTTTTTCACACCCCTCTCTTCCTCTGGTTTTTGTATTTGTTGAAAGCAGAGCCCACTCCAATTTCCCTCACATCAACCTGACTGAATAATTTTCAGTACTGGCCACAATAACAGATATTATTAATATTTTCCAGGTTCTGTTAACTTCATAGCATCTTCTTTTATTCTCTCCCCACACCCCCAAATAAAAATCTGCCATTTTAGTGATCATTGTTTATGATCATAGGCCAATGGCCCTGGAAATGCTAATAGGCAGAATACAAATGCCCCAAAATAACTAAGTGGGAATAACCCATATGATCAACCACCTGCTCAAGGGCAGATTCCTGGGACTGGATTCAACTAATTGGTCCTGCTAGTGGAAGCTCACTTCCTGCTTTCCCTTCTCTCCTTCCCCGGTACCCCATTCCCTTCAACTGGTGGTGGTCAGCAGAACTCACAGAACAGTGGATGGCGGAAAGAGGAGAGGAGCAATTGTGCACTGTCAGAACTTTTGTAACAGGGTGGCATTGAATTCCTTCCTTGATGTTTGGGATTCCACACAAACACATGCGGCCTGAACCTCACTTTCAACTGAAAGATGTTCCTTTGGAAAATAGCTAGAATGCTTCAGTGAATTCTTCTTTCTGCAGCCTACAAAGTACCCAGTGGATGAGATAATACTGTTCTTACAGGCTGGGTACAGTACAGAGCCTTCAACATCATGGAACACTCTGGTAGGTGGAGAGGACCTGTACTGATCACTGTCCCGCTCCTCCTTTTTGCTGCCAGAATAAGGGAAGGACTCTAATTCACTGCTAAAGCATCTGTTTTGCATACAGAAGGTCCTAGATTCAATTCCTGGCATCTCCTGCTAAGGCTGAGAATGTCCCCTATTTGTCCGAAATCCCAGAGAGACACTGTGGGTGTAGACAGTACCGAACTAGGTGCATCAATATATGTCAACTTCCTATTTTCCACCGAGGAGACAGGTTGAGAATATGAGACATGCAGAACGGAAACACTGTCTGTTTATGAACTTAGAGGTGTTTTTATCTCTTCCTCGCAGGTTCCGCTCCATTGTTTACCCTTTCAAGCAGAAGCTCACCATTTGGACAGCGGTTGTCATCATAGTTGTCATCTGGGTCCTGGCCATTGCCATCATGTGCCCGTCTGCCGTGATGTTGAAGGTGGAAGAATCCCGGCATTTCCGAGTGTTGCTCGGTTATGGCAACAGAACCAGCCCCATATACTGGTGCCGGGAGGACTGGCCGAACCAGGACATGAGGAAGATCTATACAACCGTGCTCTTTGCCAACATCTACCTGGCCCCTCTGTCCCTCATTGTCATCATGTATGCCCGGATTGGGATCACGCTCTTCAACACCTCGTTGCCTGCCTCTGGGAAGCAGGGCCAGGAGCGCCACTCTGTCTGCAGGAAGAAGCTGAAGGTCATCAAGATGCTCATCATCGTGGCGTTGCTTTTCATCCTCTCCTGGCTGCCCTTGTGGACCTTGGCGATGCTCTCTGACTACGCTGACCTGAATGAGGAACAGCTGCAGGTCATCAACATCTACATCTACCCATTCGCTCACTGGCTGGCCTTCTTCAACAGTAGCATCAACCCCATCATCTATGGCTTTTTCAACGAGAACTTCCGGCGAGGCTTCCAGGCAGCTTTCCGGCTTCAGCTCTGCTCTGGGGATGGGATGCCCAGGGAAACCTACTCCCAGCGGGGACAGAGCAATGCCATTTTGCCAGCAGCTGATCCACAGGAGCCGGAGCATAGCCTTACATCAGCGATGATGGGGAAGTCAACTCAGAAAGGGAACTGGATGGACAAGACGCAGGTTTTGATGATGGAGAACCTCGAACAGGTTTCCAACAACAATGGTGTTAAGCAGGACCTGCTATAAACTACCTCAGCCGTTTGGTTTTGCCAAAAGAGCCATGATATTCAAGCCCTATCTGGCAAAAACATCTGCAGCTGTTTTAGGACTTTCTTGCTTGTACAGTGTATATACGTTTTTGTAATTGCATCTGATGGTTAGGGGGTCAGGGGGTGAAGTGGTTTCCTATGCCAGTACAAGCCAGGAATGTTTATATCATAAGCTAGAAATGATATTTGGACCATCTCACTGGAGTAGTCTCAAAGTCCTGACTCTAAGGGAGCTCTGGATCTTAGCAGGATGCAGCCTGTTGCAAAACCTATCAGTGTAAGCTTGACCAGCTTTTATCTAAGACATACTGTCAGTTAGAAGGCCAACACCCTTCAGACTGGGAAATATTTCCTGTTGAAAAGACAATCCTGGGTCACTCAAAACAATCAAAATTCCTGGATATGCCCTAAGACTCCATGGCCTTAACATAAACATTTGCCTCTTTTATTAATTATTTTAGAATATATATTTTAGGTCACTTACATGGAAGGTATCATCACCCTGAGAATTCCCTTAGCTCAGGGATGTCCCTTAGTCCATGGCCCTCTGAATGTTGTGAAGACTACAAATCCCAGCATTCCTGACCATTGTGCTGGCTGGGACTGATGGGAGTTGAACAACATCTGGAGGGGGACAGGCTCCCCAGTCTTGCCTTAGCTGGGACTGGGATCTTGCTGCTGACAAAGATGGAAGCGAGGACACTTATTACTGAATAACATTAAATCTCTCTCTCTCTCTCTCTCTCTCTCTCTCTCTCTCTCTCTCTCTCACACACACACACACACACATACGTGCTTGCACATGTGGATGCTTGTATTCCTATTTGAGTTGCTATCCTGAATGTTCAGGTTGGGGAGCACCAGTGGCCTAGTGTGGGTTGCCAGTGCCCAGGGCCATGCGGAAGGCTGGGTGGGTGGGAGGGAAACAAGCGGAGTACACATGCACATTCAACTGCCCAGTGGCGTCCGCCTCACCCAGGAGATCGCAGCTGTAGAGATAAGAAAAGAGGAGTCGTTACGTTGTCTGGAGTAGACACTTCTTGGTTTGCATGGAGAAGCTGTTTTCAATGGAGCTCAGCGATGGAAGCACACAACTGTACTGAGGCAGTACCGGGTGTTGAAATTTTGCACCCAGGACAAGTGCACTTGTGCCCCCCCCACGCTGTGCCACTGGTTAGCACCTGTTAATGTGAACAACTGGGTCATTGAAATTAAGCAATCTGTCATTTGCTTAACTGTGGCTACCAGCTTACCTCTGTGTAGCTATCACAGTAACTTGTTGCAGTACATCAAATATGCCGGTTTCAGAACAAAGGGGGGGGGGAATTAAAACCCACCTTGGCATTTGAGAAGATCCAACACAGTTCTAGGTATTTATGTTCCCTCTCTTCCATATGAGTGATCTAAACCTCCAGAAAGGAAGATTGAGATAGATCTCTGTTCTAAGCTCATTATGGTCTGATTGAGAAGGCACTAACAGTGCAATCCTGTATGTGTCTACTTACAAATAACCCCCACTAAGTTCTCTGGTCGTGGGACGTGGGTGGCGCTGTGGGTTAAACCACAAAGCCTAGGACTTGCCCATCAGAAGGTCAGCGGTTTGAATCCCCGTGACAGGGTAAGCTCCCATTGCTCGGTCCCAGCTCCTGCCAACCTAGCAGTTCGAAAGCACGTCAAAGTGCAAGTAGATAAATAGGTATCGCTCCAGTGGGAAGGTAAACAGCATTTCCATGCGCTGCTCCGGTTCGCCAGAAGCGGCTTAGTCATGCTGGCCACATGACTCGGAAGCTCTATGGTGGCTCCCTCGGCCAATAAAGCGAGATGAGCGCCGCAACCCCAGAGTCAGCCACGACTGGACCTAATGATCAGGGGTCCCTTTACCTTTAAGTTCTCTGGTAAGTGGCCATATAGTAGGGATATGGGATGTGGTGCCCTCCTGATGCTGCTAGACTCCAACTCCTATCAGTCCCAGCCAGCATGGGTAATGGTCAGGGATGCTGGGAGTTTGGATCCAACAACCTTGAGGGCCAAAGCTTCAGTATCTCTGGGTATAGGTGTGCAGCCTCAGACCATGTTAAGAACATCATGTACAGGAAAAAGGCAGGTCCCTTGGGTGTGCGGTGTCTCAATTGCTTAAGGCAGCCTTCCCTACCCTGGTGTCAGGTGTTTTATTCTTCACCTCCCTGAATCAGCATAGCTTATGGTCAGGAAGGATGGAAGGGCACCAGACTGGGGAAAGCTGGCTTAAGTCTTTGAGACAAGTACCAGTGCGTTTTACTACTTCTCTAAATTTGGTACACAAGCTTTGATGCTTTGGAATTGCAGTTCTCACCTCCGTGGTGCCCCATATCTTGAGCATCCTTTATAGGTATTTGAGGCAGCAGTTCAATAAATACTGAAAGCATCCTGTGCCTCTGATGTTTACCTTGCTTGCATGCAATTAATATCTACCTATCCCCTTTTGTAAAGGTGATGTATTCCAAACTATAGGTGGTGCACGTCCTTCCTATTCCTTTCTGATATTTGGGAAAGGTTTTCCCTAAGCCGTGACTGGAAAAAACAGAACAGTTTTAAATGTTAAGGGTTTATAAAATCACAAAATTTGAAAATAATAATGACTATACTGCTTTCAATTGAGTATATTTGAAGGATTTTAATTTGCATACATATATATTTTCCACAGTTGTATTATGATTTCTCAGAGTTCCCTGGCAATGAATCTGTGGAAGCCTCAAACTAGCTAAAGCCAGTTGTGACTACAGCTGCTTTCTTTGCAAACTTACCTGGGAGTATGCCCCACTTAACAGAATGGGTGATATACAATTTCTGGACCATTGGGAACCCTGTGCTGGCATCTGTCTGTCTTGGGAGACAAAGGAGGAGTGTACTTTTGGGAGTGAGGTCAAGCTGTTGGAAGTTTGCAGTGCCTGCTGTGGCTGTAGAGACTGATGCTGGAGAGACATGTTTTGTTGCAGCTGGGGCAGATGAAGGTGTCCAGTTGTGCTGCTGCAAATGCAGATGCACCAAGGCATTTCTTCTCTGTTCGCTCCTCCCAGCGGTCATTCCTCCTCTGGTCACTGCTATGGATACACAACTCATCTGCCTGTTCCCAGGTGCTGCGATCATCTGCAAGGGCTTCCCACATATGGGAGCATTGATGTTGCCAGCCTTCATGTCACAGGTGCAGAAATCTTTGTAACACAGAGTTGGTCTGCCAACTTGCCTGGTGCCGGACACTGACTTGATCATTGAGAACCCTACAAAACAAATTTCCTGGAGCTGCTGGGGGCTCTCAGAAGCAGGAGAAATTGGCCAACAAAAAATCCCCTTTTCCATGAAGAAAGCCCTCCCACTGGATGAAAAGCCCTTGCTTTGCTGCAAGGACATCAATAGGCTATTGCCTAGAGAGCCAGCGTGGTGTAGTGGTTAAGAGCGGCAGTCCCGTAATCTGGGGAACCGGGTTCGCGTCTCCGCTCCTCCACATGCAGCTGCTGGGTGACCTTGGGCCAGTCACACTTCTGTGAAGTCTCTCAGCCCCACTCACCTCACAGAGTGTTTGTTGTGGGGGAGGAAGGGAAAGGAGAATGTTAGCCACTTTGAGACTCCTTCAAGGGAGTGAAAGGCGGGATATCAAATCCAAACTCTTCTTCTTCTTCTAGTGTGACATGTTTCTGAGTTAACATGCATATCAAGTACCACCAATATGGTGCCCTCTGGAAGTTCCCATCATCCCTGGCCTTTGACCACCCTGGTTGAGTGTTAGAGACTGACACCACCTAGAGGGCACCATGTTGCCAATTTCTGGTGTATGTCAGAAAAGCAACTTCGTTCAACAATTAGCAAAGGGGAGAGAAGAAATCAGGGAAATTCTTGTTTTGGCTTTTTATTGCTTTCCTTCATTCTACAAATTATCTCCCTGGTAAGCTGGCATTTTGCAGGCAGCCTTCTTAGATGCCCATATTTCCCTCAAGCCCCAGCACTTGATGCCAGGTCTGTGATATTTTGTTCAGAGCTGCCTTCAGCATGCAGCTGTCCAGGGTTTCCCCCCTATCCTGTTTCCACAGATCCTTCAACATGAAAGTCTGTGGATTTACATCCAAATCATATACTCTGAAACAGGGGTGCAGAACCTTTGATGTTCCATACGCCAGAGGGCTTCTTATGCGAGGCAGCTCCTCTCTCACACATGCACACTCAGCCACTGGGCACATTAACACTTCTTGGCCCAAACTACCTTGTCCCCATGGGGCACTTGTGCTTGTAGAAATGTGGGCATGCTCTAACCCTGATCCTGTTGAAGTTATCGGTTACTAAGTCCCATGGATCTCAACGGAACAACTTAGTTATGACATCAGAGGACAACAGTGGGAGAGGACTGGTGTCTTCACGCCCTGCTTGTGGCCTTCCTGGTCTGATCAAACAGTGTTCTTACATTCATATCCCGGCCGAAGAATTTTCAGTGCTGCTGCAAAACTGCAGTCCTCACAGTGCTTTGTGGGAATCAGAACTTTTTTCCAAACTGGTTTCAATGTGATTTAAAAAGGGGAGGGGGCAGAGACATTCTCTCTAATTGGCCTTCTTTTCAGTCTTACGTTACAATTTTTCACCATTAACCACCAACTGCTCTTGAAAATTATGCTTTGAATATTGGCTCCAGACCACCCTGTCTATCTCTGGATGTCTTTAATTGAACAAGCTTCCATTGCCAGTAGCCCTAGAGATAGACTTGCCTGATAAAAGCTGGTGTCGTTTTTGGCCAGTCACCAGCCAAATAGGCAATTTGGGACTTGGGTGGCTCCTTCTTAGGTAACATTGCATTATCTTTCCTTCAGGCTTGGCTTTCTTTGAACCAGCATATGGTAAAGATTTTCAAGACTTCCCTTTTCTTTGTATTGATTCTCCCCTCTTGAGCATCCTTTTGTTACTTTTGTGCTGTGCTGTCTCGCTTCCCAGTAAATCCGTCCCTCCGTTTAAGGACTTTATTTTTTTTAAAAAAGGGGGGGAAATTGAGGATCTGAGAAATAAAAAAGAAAAGAAAAGAACTTTTGTGCCACTTTTGTTTGAATGTACAAAGCCGTTACCTTCCACCCACATAAGCACAAGCATTAGCTTTCACAACATGATTGACAGTGTCAGGTCATAGTTTCCATTTAAAATGTGGTATACAGTGCTGGCAATGCCATTTCTAAAGGGGTATTCATACGGCTTTAAAGGTTACAGAAAAGCAGTGCCACAATAATTGATGGATCAGAGCATCTTCCTGACATGGACAGTTTAAAGTAAGTGAAAAGATAGACCTTTATTGAAATACAAATGTGCATTGGGACAGCCTCAAAAAATAAGGAGGCTGCAAAGAAGCATATAGGCTCGAATGATAATGGAATCATCCAAATGACACAGTTTTGTAAAATTATTGTTTTCTCCAGCATTCCCTTTTTTTCCTCCCTTTTGAAATTAAGTTTCCAGATTCATTTTAACATGTTACCTTCTTTTAGGCAGAATAATATTTGTTACTCATACAGGAGGAAGTACAATGGTACCTCGGTTTTCAAATGTCATCTCTTCTGGAAGACCGCTTGACTTCTGAAACGTTCAGAAACCGAGGCACAAAGGGCAGTCTGCAAATTTAATTGAGAAAATTGAGAAACACTCAGCAGAAGCAGTTTGACTTCCGAGGTGCGTTCAGAAATGGAAGCATTTACTTCTGGGTTTTCGGCATTTGAAAACCAAAACGTCCAACTTCCAAGACATTTGAAAACTGAGGTACCAAGAACAACCTTCTTCCCACAAGATAGAAAAGGAGGGAAGACAAGCAGCGAGTTAAACAGACGATGAAGGGGTCTTTACATTGTCGTCTATAAATCTTTCCCTGGCTTTCATGGCCTTCATCACAAAGACCGCTACCACATGGGTAATGCGTGGGTTTGCATCAACTAACAAAAATTTTACTCTATCTTCAGGACTGGTTATAGAATTGGGTATAATTTGCAGCAATGCGTCTCTAAAGCCCGAGTAATTGGGGCAATAGAGGAAGTAATGTGTAAGATCCCTCCATCCAAACAAAGGCTTACCCAAGGAGGAAGTCCCTACTCTACATAGCAAGTACCATTCAAATATGGGGACAGTAATCAGACTCACTGGTTGCATATTAACCTGTTAACACTGTCCAGCTTGTAGCAATTGTATCAGAGCTGGACAACATGGAATTGCCATCCTGAAAAGGATATAAAGAGTCATATGCAGGGCCGTCTTACCCATAGGTGTTAGGAGTGCGGGGTACCCAGGCTCCAGGCTTTCAGGAGTGCCAGGCCAAGAGCCCAGGCCCGAGAGTTGAGTCCGGGGAAGAGCCCACCTGTGAGCTCTGCTGCAGGTGGCTCTCCACCCCAACTCCCCACCCTCCTGCCCGGCACCTGATGGCAGAGTCATCATCAAAGTCTTAAGGTGCCGCGTTGCTGTGGGACCAAAGCGAGTGGGTGCTCTAAGTCAAGCTGCCCGTGGAAGAAGGCTTGCCACTTGGGTGCCCGGCGGCTGCCAGCCTTAACTTTCCTCCTTGCCTTTCTCTGCCTCCCAAATTTTAGACACCTTGCTGAATACAGAGGGCAACACGTGAGCAGGGAGGGCGACAAAGAAATTGGCTCAGCGGAGTCCCTGGCCATTTGATTTGATTTGTAGCCCCCCTCCGTCCAGAAGCTCCGTCCAGAAGGCAGGGGGAGGCGCTGGGTGGATTTTTGCACCCCGGCACCACACATGCTTACGACAGCCCTGGTCATGTGCTTGATTTCTGGGTGGTATTTACAGTGATTTTATTAAAATTACAATTTAAAGATAATATTTGGGTTTAACCCAGGGGTGCAACTTGCGCATCGGTCAGAGTTTACCTTTCTTTGACTGGTGTAATTAACAAAACCAAGAAATTATTGTGCATTGCGTGGTAGCTATTGGTCCTTCCAACCAGCCTGAGAAAAAAGAGCTAAAATGAAAAGAAACCTTCCAGAACCAACACCACATTTCAGGCAAATGAAAGATCCTCCTGGTACCACACAGGCTACATGCACTTGAAGGCAAAACCCATCAAACAGGAGGTTTTGATGGCAGAGCTGCTTCTGTAGGAAATGGACCCTTTGCCCAAAGATGATAAACTTGATGAGAGAGTAAGGAAATAAGGAAACAGATCTTTGGGATATTGAATGAAGGTTTTGGTGCAGGTCTCCCTTTGCAAGAACATATTAAGCTGATCCTGCTTGCCCAGGCAAGCGAAACAGCTGAGATCCCAAGCTTCCCAGAAGAAGACTTAGAAGACAGTCTGATCTGGTTTACAAAAGCATCTTACTATAATAGAACCCATTTCCTTAAATTGAAGGATCCAAAACAAATTGGCAGGTGAAGGACGAATTGAGACATAGACCGTTCATTTCCTCTTTAAACATAGTCAATAGGTACCTCAATAAGGGCTCATTATAGCCTTTTTAAGGATTATTTTGTGCTGGCACCCATTTTCACTGAAGAATGGCAGGATAAAATAATTTGGCAGCTATCAATTTACTGTCCCCCTTGAATCACTTATAATAATTGCAGGTGCTCCTGTTCTTATTTCTGGAACTTAGTCACTGCCAGATGTCGAATGTTAATCCTAGCCAGCATAGAGTTAATGAACAGCAGAAGTTTTCTTGTCAGCCTTCCAACAGCATTTGTTTCCTACAAATTAATGGCCAAAAACAATCCCAGACAGAGAATGAGGAAAACAAATATTCTGGATACTCTCCACCTTTTATATTCTCTCGAGCTTTCAAGCTTAACAGGTTACAAATGATTTTTGAGAGAACATACATGCACTTAGCAAACACCTGGGGAGGGAAACATTTTCCAGCTTTTATAAGGTCACAATGATCTTAAACCTTATTTAAACCTTGGTCCTTTTCCAGTAGGAAGCTAAACTTTTTCAACTTGCTTACAGTCTTAACATGTTTACAAATTTCTCAAATCCTTTAAACCAATCTAACCAGTTTACCTTGCTGACAAAGGTCCGTACAGTTAAAGCCATGGTTTTCCCAGTAGTAATGTATGGAAGTGAGAGCTGGACCATAAAGAAGGCTGATCGCTGAAGAATTGATGCTTTTGAATTATGGTGCTGGAGGAGACTCTTGAGAGTCCCATGGACTACAAGAAGATCAAACCTCTCCATTCTGAAGGAAATCAGCCCTGAGTGCTCACTGGAAGGACAGATCCTGAAGCTGAGGCTCCAATACTTTGGCCACCTCATGAGAAGAGAAGACTCCCTGGAAAAGACCCTGATGGTGGGAAAGATGGAAGGCACAAGGAGAATTGGACAACAGAGGACGAGATGGTTGGACAGTGTTCTCGAAGCTACCAGCATGAGTTTGACCAAACTGCGGGAGGCAGTGGAAGACAGGAGTGCCTGGCGTGCTCTGGTCCATGGGGTCACGAAGAGTCGGACACGACTAAACAAGCAAACAACAACAGCAAACCAGTTTATGGTAAATATTTTCTTTAAAAAACTGATAGCTCAGTTGGTGTGTGGAGTGTGGTGCTGATAATGCCAAGGTTTCAGGTTTGATCCATGAAAAGGACAGGTGAATATTCCTGCATTGCAGGGGGTTGGACTAGATGATCTTCAGGGTCCCTTCCAATTTGATGATTCTATGCTTCTGTATGCAACTTGGAATGGAATCAAATAATTGAACAACTTTGCTTCGTGTGTGCCAGATTGAACACACAACCTGAACTCTCTACCCCCCCTTTGAAAATAGACACACAGCCTGAACTCTCTACTCCCCCTTTAAAAATAGACAAACTAGAGCCAAAAAAATGCATTGCATAATTTGAGATAATTAACAGTAAATAATGTTCCGATCTTGCTCGGATCTCTGGCTTGGGGAATGGTTTTGAGTGTTAGGGATTGAAACACGGAGAAAAAGAAAATTGAGAAGGAGACTGAGAGGGAAATTCAGGAGGTAGGGTATAGATACGGAATAAAACAGCAATAACTGGGCAGATTTCATACTCTTCTCATTGCTTCTTCAATTTCTCTAGAGAATTTTCCTTACTGGTCATGACACTCATTTTTGATGGGGAAATCTGACCGGGATCAAACTTTGAACCCTGATTTTCCATAAACTCACAACACAAAACATCACAACAAAATAAAACAACACACAAACAGCAGATTAACAAAACACGACTTCATAAATAGAGCTACTGTTCCAGGTGTGAAGGAGGGGGTGTCAAAACGAGCTAAACTCACAGGTAAATGGTGCAGGACAGCTGCTGTTCCTTAAGGGGCGTAGTCAGTGCTTTTTTTGACTCAAGTAAATCACTATTTTATAGTTCAAATTGGGAAAAATATATACAGTAAATACAATGAAACTGACCAATCACCATGCTAGATTCCAACTCCTACTTCACACATTAAACGCTCACTTCCATATGAGACTCAGGAAACACCATGACAGGAAATGAGGCTGCCATCAGAGGTAGCAACAGAAGTGATGATTCAACATGCTAGAGTAGAAACTTTTTTTTTTTTTAAAAAAAAGTTTCTTCTCCCTTTAGATTCACAAAATGTTTAGGGGTATGTGTACCCCTGCGTACCCCCCCCCAAAAAAAAGCACTGGCTGTAACTGATGAGCTCAGTACAACTTTATTCTTTGAAATGACCTGCCTTAATTCTTTTTGTATAGCAGAAGAACATATGAATTAATATGTGATTAAATGCCTGCTTCTTCAGAGGAATCAGCCTAGCAGGGGTGCACTCGGTTGGGTTTTCTGTCTTTTCCATCTCAAGTACTATTGCTTTCCAATAATGTGATCTTTCACATAACTTTGCACCTTAAAATAACCCTGAAGACTGGTTTTCTTCCACACAGGCAGAATTAATACTATCAAAGAAAGATCTTTCTCTCCCCAACCCCCGCCCCCTAACTGAAGAGGTAAATAATGCTCAGAAGGATGCGTACAAAGAAATGGATTTTGCAAAGTTCCATTTTGGGCAGGTGAACGTTGCTTTGCATCCAGAGGCAAGAAACCACACCTTTAACTTATTGCAGATTTGAGGCATTTCAGCACATGAGATTTAAAGCATTTCTTAAGCCTAAATCACTTCGCAGTGGGCACCATAAAATGCTACATTGCCCTGAATGCTCTCTCAGATTAGATATGCATTCTGATTCACTATTCTATCTTAATCGGAGATTGTACATTGGCATAATAGTACTAGAGAGGATGAAAGATGGTTTAGGACTCGTGCATGAAAAAATGCCTTTGGTGCAAATCCTCATGGCTCCTTTTTATTTTTTTATTCTGTGGGTGTGATGGGTATTGCCGAACTCTTGTGGCATTCACATATTTTTACATTTAGGCTTGAATATTCAAATTGAAGATATAACACCGCCTATGGGGACAAAGACTGAGCATTTGAAGAAAAGGCAAATCAACTTTAAGATGGATTATGGCTTAAAAAAAGGAAAAGAACGGAAGCCATTTTGCGTAATACGAAGTTCATGATTACCATAAGATTGCATTTTGGGGGCATTAATGTACAGTATGATGCATTAGGCTGATAAACAACACTGCTTCGAAATTGGCAAATATCCCCAAGTCAAGCTAATGCTTTCTGTAACTCTTTTCTGTACTTCAAGCGCTCGCTCTGGAATGTATGTTGACGTAAGAGGCTGAACATTTTTATAAGGCTTTCGGTGTTGAGAGGATTTCACCAACGGTGCTGTTGTAACTATTAGCAAAGTAAGAACAGAAGACGAAGAACCTTATGGATCAGGCCAGTGGCCCATGAAGTCCAGCGTCCTTTTCGCACAATGACCGGCCAGATATCAGGCTTGAGGAATCTCTCCCTGCCCTCCCGAGGGTTTCAAGGAGACAGGAGAAAACAAGAAGGCTTTTCAGTATGATTTATTCAGTCACTGCCCTTAACAAAGAATTCCAGTCTTTACTCCATGATGGAGTTGTTCACTTTGGCTCCTCCTCCCTTCCCCTTTCCCGGCCCCTACGGAAACCTCCTGTTGCCAAACACCACTGCATGCATTGCTCTTGTACCCTCAACGACCGCCGTGTCCTAGGGGACGGAGGATCTTCCACACTGTCTATTGAAGAGTTTGCTGGCTTTTCCCTCCCTTAATTCTCCCGATTCACCTTGGCTGCTCACCCATCCCTACCTTACTATCTTCCTCATTGTTTGGCTGCAATTCAAAACTGTCTCTCTCCGCCCTGTCAGCTACAGGAGAAACGGGGGGGGGAGAGACCCCCACCATGCCTCTGCCTCTTCATTCAAGTCCCTGACACCAGAAGCCTATGGGAAACACACAAGCAGGACCTGAGCGCAACAGTGTTCTCCCCACCTGTGGTTTCCAGCAGCTGGTATCACATGTCAGCATCACTGGGCATCTGTTGAGACCCATACATCCAAATGGCATCTGCCGAGACCCATTCTTTTAGAATGAGATTCAGAAGTAATACAAAACAGAAGTAAGAGAGAAGATTAAATGAAGCCCTCACCAAGAAGTGTACGCAGGCAGCCCACCCCATATCCCCACATGCAGAGTAGTTCACTGACAACCTTTCAGTGTATGGCCAGTGGGTGACAACCCCTTTAAGAAGGGACCCTCAAATCGCTGCCGTGGGGGGGGGAGTGAGTCACCACTTCAAACCCCCCCCATTGTAGGGAAGAAAAGACTAAAGGATTCCGCTCAAAGCCTTAAACTGCCAATGTTGTGATGAATTGCTACAGAGAAGACAAAACCTGTCAATGCAGGAGAATTTCTTCCCGGCCCTTCAACAGCAACCAGTCAAAGACTGTAGCAGCGCCCTCTAAACAAGAAGAAAAAGGTTAACCTGTAAACAAGAAACATTAAACAAAGGGAGGTTTGGGTGGGCGCACTGGAGGAGGAAGAGGAGTTCAGGGGGAGCGCACCGCCCCTGGCAGTGCAATCCTGGTGGGGTGCCATGGCAGCTGGCCCCCACCATAGATGTCAACCGTCCTTTATTTGGCGGGAAAGTCCCTAATCCCAGCACCGTGTCCCGCTGCTGCCCCTCACTGATGATGTCCCTTAAATTTCGTGGGTTTCAAAGGAAGCTGCTCCTCTCCCTCCCTCTCTGCCAGCCAGGGAGGAGGAAGGCTCCAACTGTGTTGCTCGGCTGCGTTGCTCATCCAATAAGGAGTCTAAGAACGACTGAAGGGTGGAGCTTGCATGCCTTGTGCCGATCAAATCGGCTGGGTTGCCTGGGGACTCGCCTTTGCTCAGCACTTCCCAGCGGAGAATTTTGGGAGTACAAATTAACCACCGTGGAGAAAAATTTAATGTGGTAACTGTTTATGCGCCCAACACAAAGAAAGCAGAATTCTTTAAAAAATTGGAACAAATGTTATTAGAATTAGAAAATCATAAATTAATTCTGCTTGGAGATCTGAATGGAGTACCGTGTCCAGAACTAGACAGAAATGTGAAAAAGAGGAAACCGAACCAAGGGAAACTCCCTAAATCATTCAGTAATCTCCAAGAAAATCTGGATTTAATTGACATTTGGAGGCACAAAAACCCAGTAATGAAACAATTCACGTATTTCTCAGAACCACATCAGAGTTGGGGCAGGATTGATCAGATATGGGTCTCAAGAGAGTTATCAACAAGATCAGTAAAGTGTGAAATACAACCCAGAACCCTCTCCGACCACAACCCAATAGTTTTGGAAATAAAATGTAAGTCAGCAGGCCCGTATAGATGGAGATTGAACGAATATTTACTCGAAAATGAGGAGATAATTGAAAAGGCTAAGACTACCCTTAAAGAATATTTCGATATGAATCTGAATAAAGAAACAAAAATTGATGTTGTATGGGACGCCAGTAAGGCGGTCCTAAGAGGATTTTTTATTCAACAAAATACATATAGAAAGAAATTAAGAGATTTAAAGAAGGAAGAAATAGTTAAACAACTGAGGGAATGTGAGAAAAATCTAATAGCGAACCCTAGAGAGGAAAGGACCAAACAAATTTCCAAAACGCTGCAGACGCAATATTCGATATTAATAAGCCAAGAGGTAGAATGGAGAATTAGATCAATGAAGCAAAAGTATTTTGAATCGGCGAATAAGACAGGACGGTTACTGGCGTGGCAACTTAGAAAAAGGAAAAAACAGAGTGTGATCAATAAAATTAAATTAGAAGAACAAATACTTGAGGACCCTGGTGAAATAGAGGAGAGGTTCCTTCAATTTTATGAAAATTTGTATAAAAAAGAAAAGGAAGATATGGAAGAAATAGATAAGTACTTGGAAAGGAATAGAAGAGAACAGCTGATGGATGAGGAGAAAATTTATTTAAACAAACCCATAACGGTTGATGAAATTAAGGAGACAATTAAGAGGATGAAACCAGGGAAAGCACCAGGCCCTGATGGATTATCCCAAAAGTACTACAAAGTGTTAGAAGAACTTCTGACACCGATCCTTTGTAAAGTAATGAATAATATTTTGCAAGGAGGTCCGGTGCCGGACTCTTGGAGGGAGGCGCACATCACCTTAATCCCCAAATCAGAACTTGATAAGCTGGACATAAGCAATTATAGGCCGATATCACTACTCAATAATGACTATAAAGTATTTGCAGGAATAATGGCAAATAGGCTTAAGAATTATCTATCGAAATCCATTCACAAAGACCAAGCTGGATTTCTTCCTAACAGGTATTTAAAGGACAACATAAGACATATAATAAATATTATCGAATACCTAGAACTTAAGATCGATATCCCAGCAGCTCTAATTTTTCTTGATGCCGAAAAAGCATTTGACAATGTGTAATGGAGGTTTCTACTAAAAGGTTTGGAGAGAGTTGGTATAGAGGGCCCCTTCTTGGAAGGTATAAAAGCGATATACGCAGAACAAAAGGCCAAACTGATCATCAATAATAATTTAACTAGGTCATTTGAGATATCGAAAGGCACAAGACAGGGGTGCCCTCTATCCCCCCTCCTATTTATTATGGTATTGGAAGTGATTACAAACAAGATCAGAGAAACCTCCGAAATAAAGGGAATTAGATTAGGGGATAAAGAATACAAACTAAAAGCCTACGCCGATGATTTGATGATATCGCTAGGTGACCCAGTAGTTAGCATCGGTAAAGTTATGGAGGTGCTGGAGGAGTTTGGAAGTCTGTCCGGCTTCAGAATAAACAAAGTTAAAACCAAAATGTTGACAAAGAACTTAACTGAAGAGCAAAGAAATCTATTAGAGTTGAAAACGGGAATTAAGGTGGTGAAAAAGGCGAAATATTTGGGTATTTGGATCTCCACAAAAAATATAAACTTAGTAGAGGACAATTACACAAGGATTTGGAAAGAGATCAAAAAAGATATGGACACCTGGGGGAGGCTTAGATTGTCCTGGTCGGGCAGAATGGCCGCAGTCAAAATGAGTATTCTCCCAAGACTGCTGTTCCTATTTCAGAACATTCCCGTGATAAGGGGCATGACATCGTTCAAAGACTGGCAGAGAACCCTGTCCAGATTCATTTGGCAGGGTAAGAGAGCAAGGATTAAGTTTAGATTACTTACGGATCGCAGTGATAGGGGAGGGTTTGCTGTTCCCAATCTGAAATTATATTATGAAGCCGCGTCTTTGTGTTGGATCAAGGACTGGATTGCTTTGAAAAATGCAGATTTATTGGACCTGGAGGGGTTCAATGCTAGATTCGGCTGGCACGCGTACCTATGGCAAGATAAGGAGAGGACCCATAAAGGTTTCTCCAATCACATAATTAGAGGTGCGCTACTTGAGGTATGGAACAGAAATAAGAAACTCCTAGAGAAAGGCACCCCATGGTGGTTATCCCCAGTTGACATTTTAGCAACTAAAAAGCCTAATATGGAAGGACAAAGATGGACCTATGAGGACCTATTAGTAAAATCAGAAAAAGGGTGGAAGCTTAAATCCTATGAAGAACTGAAGGATAAATTAACAACTTGGCTGCAATTCTACCAAATCAACTCCCTATGGAACGAGCATAAAAAAACAGGGATGAGCGAGAAAAAATCCAGATTTCAGGTGGAAATAATAGAAGGAAACTCCAAACTCCTATCTAAAATGTATAGTCAATTATTGGATTGGGACATGAAAGATGAGGAGGTTAAGGAGGTTATGACCAAATGGGCTATAGATCTTGGATATAATCTGGACTTTGATAGGTGGGAGAAACTCTGGAATAAGGACATAAAATTCACAGCATGTGTTGACCTCCGAGAGAACTTACAAAAAATGGTGTACAGGTGGTACCTTACCCCTGTGAAGCTAGGAAAGATGTACAGGACGGGAGATAAAACCTGCTGGAAGTGCAAGGTAAAAGAAGGAGACTTCCATCACATGTGGTGGACCTGTGAAAAAGTAAAAGGGTTCTGGGGACTTATTTATGACGAACTAAAAAAAATTATGAGATACACCTTCCCCAAAAAACCTGAAGCCTTTCTATTAGGGATGATCGGGAAGGAGATTAGGCAGGAGGATCATACTATGTTCCAATATGCAACGGTAGCGGCCAGGATACTGCTGGCACAGAACTGGAAAACTCCTAATATTCCATCTATTAGAGACTGGCAATCCAAGTTATTTGATTATATAGAGTTAGCAAGGATGACACAGAGGATCAGGCAGCAGAAAAATGCAAAATTTATTAATGACTGGAGTAAATTTCTCACATATATGGAATCAAACTTAGGAAATATCAAAATTACAGTAGGTGATGTATAATGTTTGAGAGGTGTAAACAAAGGAGATAAGAACCACCCCGCAGGAAGATGACGTGGGACCACAACTCAGACCGTTCTGAAGGGAAGTCAATCACTGTGGGTGATGGGTGGGTGTGTTGCTTTTTGTTGCTTTTTGTATGTTTCTTTTTTTTGTGTTTGGCTTTTTTTTCTGTATGAGAAATAATTTAATAAAAAGATTTTTTTTTAAAAAAAAAGGAGTCTAAGAACGACTGAAGGGTGGAGCTTGCATGCCTTGTGCCGATTAAATCGGCTGGGTTGCCTGGGGACTCGCCTTTGCTCAGCACTTCCCAGCGGAGAGGTGACGGTGCTTTTCCTTGCTGCATCCCCTTTGCCAGGTTGCTGCGCTGAGGGAACCACCACTTGAGGCTTCGTTTGGCTGGTGGCTGGGCTTTCTGCCTTTGGCTTGGAAGGGCTCAGAGGTTGAACATAACTGTGCTTGCAAAATCCCTTATTTTGGCTGCTGATCCCTTATTTTCGAGGTTGCTGGTCCCTTATTTTCAAATCTGTAAGTTGACAGCTATGCTCCCCACCTGCGCTGGGTGCCACACCCCTGTGGGCAGTGCGCCATGCCCCCGGGATGTGACCAGCCCCGCCCATCTGCTCTTCGTCCCCCGGTGCCAGAGCATGAATCTCCGCCACTGGGTAGGTGAAACTCTTGAGCCGACTTCCTGGCTGCTGCCAGCTCCAGCCCCTATTTATACGACTGGCCCCCAGCAGTGTAACCTGTCTACTGAAGCTGGGCATGAATAACACTGAGAGGCAGGCCAGCCCATACAAACTGGAAAGTTCTCTGGGTCCAGAGCACAGCACACGATCCCACAAAGGGCACCCACAGAGTAAAGTCTGAGTGCTCATTTCTTCAAACGCTTCTGCTAGGCCTGGAAGATATAAGTGACAGCTCAAGTGTTAGTCCTTTATGCTTCTGACTTGCATCCAGATGTTTGCTGCAAAATGGAGATCTGTTCTGTAAGATAACAATAGCAGCAGAGTTGCCATCCATTTCCCCCGCAATCTAAAATGGCATCAGCGGAAAAGCTGCTGCACTTGACAGCCGGGCAAAGCAAGCTGCAGGCAAATGGGAAACTTTCAAGAGATGGAAGTGCTGCTGGGAAACTCTGAGCTCCCTTGAGGCCCAGGGAAGATAATGTGCAAATCTCAGATGGTGCTGGGATATGCTTAGCTTTCAAGGGTGAAGTGATGAGCACGAGAGTCCTTATAAGTCGGTTGAGCCTGAAGGCACCAAGCAGTTGGAGAAAGTGAAGAGAGGGATCATCCCCTGCCTTGGCAAGGCTACAAATCCATTGTTGTCTGAGGAAATTGATGACACCTTTGTAAGAAAGAAAATAGATAATTTCTTCCCAGGAAGGAAAATGGGGCATGATGACTGGGTGATGTGCCCTTGTTTTTGTTGCATGCGGTCTTAGATATCATTGTTTCCAGAGGAATAATACCATTTCCAGTAGGAGGCAATAATAATAATAATAATAATAATAATAATAATAATTGTACCCCGCCCATCTGGCTGAGTTTCCCCAGCCACTCTGGGTGGCTTCCAACAAAGATTAAAAAATACATTAAAATGTCACACATTAAAAACTTCCCTGAACAGGGCTGCCTTCAGATGTCTTCTAAAAGTCTGGTAGTTGTTGTTCTCTTTGACATCTGGTGGGAGGGCGTTCCACAGGGTGGGTGCCACTACCGAGAAGGCCCTCTGCCTGGTTCCCTGTAGCTTTGCTTCTCGCAGTAAGGGAAAAGCCAGAAGGCCCTTGGCGCTGGACCTCAGAATAGGGCCTCTTCTCTAATATTGATAATTCTAACCATCTGCAAGAATGCCCAACGTTATCTACTCACTGATCTATCTTTTGCTGATGGCTCCCCTGCTAGTACAGTACTTGTGATTGCTTGCATGGCACTGCAACTCATTTATAGCCAGGGCTACACAGACTCCAGAAATTCACTCTTATCCCTTCCCAATCACCCTGCTTCTCTGCAGGCTTCAGCCATGAACAGTAAAATAAAAACATACATCGTATTGTTTCTGTAAGCAAGGCCCTAGTTCTGGTCTTATTTTCAGGGCGTGTCAATCCTCTATCCTCTTCCTTTTTAAATACATAAACTGGCTCCCTGGATGACTGAAGAGCTTGTATTTCTGAGCCCTGGACTCTTTTTACAAAAAGAGCCACAGCTTGGTGCAATGGACAGCAAAGCATGCGAAGCCCCAAACTCTTCATAGTTCTCTTCCACAAAGTTTGCACATACTTGATTGCATGCTACAAACACCCCTTCTTGGCGAAGGTTTGCAGCTTGATTTATCTCTCCTGTTCTTCTGTTTGCTCAGAAAGTAATAAGTTAACACTTGGTGGAGAGATTAAGCCATCTGGGTGAATTTGTGAAAAGAACGACTCTGCCATATGGTGAAGGAAAGGTACTGTGTCTTCATTCTTTACCACCACCCCCCTTGGTTCAATATGCACAGCTTTGGGGAAGTAAATATCTCCAGTTTGGAAATGTCATCAGAGCTTAGTTTGAGATGATGATTGTTGAGGGTACCCGAGCTGACTAAAGATATGGCAAAGAAGAACGGAGACTGCACCAGTTCATGAGTGTATGGATCAAACCAGCAGATCGTTGACCCTCCAAGTGCCCCTGTTCTCCAGGGTGTGGTGGATGACCCTTGCTCTGAAAAGCATGGTCAAAATTAAAGGGTTCAGGAACTCAGACCAGACCAAATTTCATAAAATCATACACAGGGTTTACTAAAAAAACAAAACTCTACAAGAGAGAAAAACTCCAAATAATTACACAGATTAAAATAGCTCAGAAGGTAAGAAAACAACAAACGCTAACTGATACAGCTAATCAACATAAACGCTTACACTTCCATCTCAGTTGGCTGAGCAAAGGAACTAGATGCTGTCAAAAGCCCAAGTAAACACTGACCTAACCTTGGCTGGCTGGAGCTTCCAGCAATCCAGGTTTTATGGGAACTTAGATCATCGGCATTCACCTCTTCCACCCAATTACCTTGTGACACCGGCCTTGAATCCTTAACTGGAGGCAGCTGTATGCAAGCTCATTATTTCTGAGGTTCTAACCAAATCCCATAAACCAGTTTTAAAGAGGTGATATCACCACACAGGGATAGTCCTGGATTTACAAAAGCCACCCTCAGTTTCTGATTTGATCCCAGAATGTCCCGCTTTTCCTTAGGACATCCCTATTTTCATCGGAGACACATTGGAAGGTATGGAGTGTTATGACCCCTGAGCCAAGGAGATAAATAACTATACAACCTTTAGAAGACAGGTAGCCCTGTAGGCAGTTTTTAATGTTGAACTTTTTATTATGTTTTTATATATGTGGGAAGCCACCCAAAGTGGCTGGGGCAACCCAGTCAGATGGGTGGGGTATTATTATTATTATTATTATTGAACAGGACATCCCTATTTTCATTGGAGAAATGTTGGACGGCATGAGATTGCAAAGGTGCAAAAGTTGAGAAAATACACAAAACTGGACAGCAGCAACAAAATTATTAGTTCTGTTCTTCTCCCTGCTCAGCAGGTTATCAGGGGTCAAACATATTGCCCGCACTGGTGGCCTGAACTGATCACTTTCTTCCACTGTACCTTCCATTTTGGCTCCCTCCAATTCTCATATCCTCCTTCTCTCTATCTGGGCTACCCTCAGCTGCATGGTTAGGCAAAGGGCCCCATGTGACCTTCAGGGCACATTTTTCTTGTCCTAGGCCTATGATGATGTTGCAATGTGTAACCGTGATCACCTGACACCTAAGAGCTCTTAGTTCCATCCCAGCTATCCCTCAATGATACTGCCTCCTGACACTAAGTTACCTGGATATAAAAATTTGACATGACTCTGTTGAACAAAGAAGACGATCTCCCATGGATCTCCCATGATGTAACTCTGTTTCTCCTGAAAATATTGAAACCAAGGAGGAGTCCAACCACTGAATTTGGGCCAACTTGCTCAGGGGCGATACCATTTTAGTTTGGCTCCATGTAGCTATATATATTGGGTTGGATCCAAAGATTCCCTTGTTCCAATGGAATGAATCTTCTTGTGATAGAGCAAGATAACCTTTTGGATCCAGCTCATTGTCTCTCCCAGATCATTTTTTCGCTCAGTTACATAATTCCTGATGTGTCAGTTTTGATGCTTCAGAACCGAGACCAAGCTATTTGGAGCTTCAGAAACCCTGGGAAACACTCAGATAGGGAGAAAGAATACTTATTTTTATTCTAAAAGCCATTTATGTGCACAGCCATAAATTCATCTGGCATGGAAGCTATTGTCAGTATGTAGCCTCTCACCCTGTAGATTGTGCAAGTTTTATTGTCCATCTTGCAAAAAATTCCTTTTCACTGTTCTCTCAAGGACTCTCTGAAGTGCTCAAAAATGTATCCGCTTCTTGTGAGTTCTAAATTGCTAGTATAAAAAGGAAACGATGCCTGAATGTATCCTATAAATTACTGGAATAATTATGCAAATGGAAAGAAAGCACCTGTCAATAAATCTGTTTTCCTGGTATCTAAAGTAATGGCTAAAAAAATAAGTCAGCTTCGCCAACAAAATAGTGTTCAAAACTATAATAACAACAAACATTATGTACTATCTCTTAACAGGTAGCAAAAGGAAAATTATATAAAATAGAAAACTTATAAGGAAAAAAATAAAAACTAAAGAAGTAACAAAGATAAGAAACAAAGAAATAATAAAAAAGACAATTTTTTAATCAATAAAGAATATTATCAAAATTATAATAACAACAACAATAACTTTATTCTTTGTACCCCTCCCAAGTTACTTATTGTGAGATGGTTCAATTATATATTTCATTCTTAATTTCCAGAAATGGATTCTGGAGGGGGCGGGACCCCTACAGAGAATACTAGAATGCAATGGATTAGCACTACAAGTTTAGTTTTAGATTAGCACTGCAAGTTTAGAAGTTTAGAAGCTGGTACGTCCTGTTTCACGCCACTGCCACCTGAGCTGCCCATCCTGCTGCCGGGCACAGATTTTGGGCAAGATTTCACTGATTTCTGGCAAGATTTCACCTGTGGCCTTACCCCGGCTAATGGCTTGGCTGGCTGTGTCTGCTGCTTCTTCTCTTTTCTCTTTTCTTCCATTTTTCATTTTCTTTTTAATGTTAACATTGGGAACAGAAAAATTATAGCACCCCTGCTTCCAGGTCTATTGGTTTGCATTTAATGTCTTGGTCTCAATGCCTTGATCTTCATGCCACACAAGCTGAGTTCAATTACTTCTTTCCTCATCTCCACAGGAGATTTGTGGAGGGAAGATAGCTAATGTCACAATGCTTTCGGCTGCACCACCCTACATTCTTCCTATGTTTCATTATGGTTCGCACAATTGCAGCGGCAATGGAATGATTTAAATGAAATCAGCTGTGTCCTGTCACAGGCAATCAGATGCAGCAGAAGTAGAAACAACAGAAAGACAGTGCAAAGACTTAAGGTATCACCTTACTAATGGGAATAGAAGTGGAAAACCAAAATACTGGAGTGGGTAAGGATGCAGTAGATCTCAAGAAAACCCATATCCTTATCCTAGGATACCCTAGAGTGGTGCATGCTCTGGTTATCTCCCTCTTGGACTACTGAAATTCACTCTACATGGGGCTACCTTTGAAGATGACTCGGGAACTACAACTATTCCAGAATGCGGCTTCTAGACTGGTGACTGGGAACGGCCACCGGGACCATATAACACTGGTCTTAAAGAATCTACATTGGCTAACAGTATGTTTCTGAGCACAATTCAAAATGTTGGTGCTCACCTTTAAAGCCCTAAATGGCCTTGGCCCTGTATACCTGAAGTAGTGTCTCCACCACCATCATTCAGCCCAGATACTGAGATCAAGCACTGAGAGCCTTCTGGCAGTTCCCTCACTGCATGAAGTGAAGTTACAAGGAACCAGGCGAACGGCTTTTTCAGCAGTGGTGCCCACCTTGTGGAATGCCCTCCCATCAGATGTCAAGGAAATAGACAACTATCTGTTTAGAAGACATCTGAAGGCAGCCCTGTTTAGGGAAGTTTTTAATGTTTGATGTTCTGTTGTGTTTTTAATATTCTGTTGGGAGCTGCCCAGAGTGGCTGGGGCAACCCAGTCAGATGGGCCACATACAAATAAAACAACAACAACAACAACTGCTGGATGAGACAAATTGTCTAGCATCCTGAGCCTCAGTTTTACAAGATTCCAGCTTCAGTAATTGGCATTTCCCAAGCAGGGCTGTCAACAAGTAATGTCTGAAATCCTGTTGGACCAATACTGAGCTAGTTGAACCAATAGTCTGACTAAGACAGCTGCCTGTATTTCCCCAGTGCTCAGCCAGATACACCTGGGAGCTCCACAAACAGATCATGAAGGCAATAGTCCTTCCACATGTTAGCGAGATAATGATTCACTTTCTGCCAAGTGTTTTGCCAGCTCCCGTTTATATACTTTTACTGCTGCTTTTACCTTTATTAATTATTTCAATTTCTTGCTGTCAGCTGCCCCGAGAATTCACCTTACTAAAAGAAAAAGAAAAAGAAAGACCAGTGACAATGATTTAAATGCATCACTAACAGGAGACTACCTAGAAGGGCAGCTGGATCTGTGGGTGACAAGGGAGTCAAATACTCGGTAAAGGAGGAAAAGGAGACTGTAGCTGTATTTTCATGCAGCCCACAAAATGAGGTGGAAAACAGAGAAGGGGGTAGGTAATGTGGTGGCTCAGAGGAAGAGAGAACTATGCAATCTTGCAGTGCTTCCAACGCCACCCACTTCCGGTTCTGCCACCACCTGCTGTTGGCTACAGCCCCCAGCTGACATTTTCAAGGGTCTCCAGAGGAATAATATTCTTTACAGCTGCTCTACATGCACAATGTTCTGCAGAACATTTTTTGCAGGGAGGGCAGAACAGTGGAGACTTCATGATTCATGTCCCAGTTATGAATTAATTGCATACAGGGAATAAGTATGGGAGAGGGAGAAGCAGTTAGATATTTCTGTTTTGTAGACTCAGTGACCTTGTTCAAATGCACAGACATACCAGCTGTTGTCTCAGTGGCTGACCATGAAAAAAGCAAGCTGGATACTTGTTTAGGGTGCTTCGGTTATTGACTCATCCAGGGATTTAATTATGGCACTTGAGAGTCCATTCTACTTTGACAGGTTACATTTCAGAAGATGGCTTTCTTAGTTCCTTCACCTGCAGCTGGGTAAGCGATTGACTTGCTGAGCAGCAATTCATACAACTGATGATGGTGGCCATTTTGTGTGTGTGTTCAGATTATCGGATCAATGAACTGCAGCTGCCATGGGAATGGAAGTCTGGCATGCAGGCATGCCCTTGGAAGGACTTGATTGCTGTCACTTCACATCACGATGCACTTTAAAACAAATGAATGTTGTACAAAATGGACACGACTGTAGATTTTAAAGTATTGCTTTTGCAACCATTACACTTAGACCTGGTATCATCAACTGCCGTTTCCCAAGCAAGTCTGCCCATGTCTTTTAAATGGTGTGGGAATCCCTTGCAGACAACAGCAGTGTTTGGAGAGAATCAATAAGGTTGTGTATCCACAGCAGTGATCACTGCAGATGGTGACAGCAGCCACAAAATTAAAAGACGCCTGCTTCTTGGGAGAAAAGCAATGACAAACCTAGACATCATCTTAAAAAGTAGAGACATCACCTTGCCAACAAAGCTCCGTATAGTAAAAGCTATGATTTTCCCAGTAGTGATGTATGGAAGTGAAAGCTGGACCATAAAGAAGGCTGATCGCCAAAGAATTGATGCTTTTGAATTATGGTGCTGGAGGAGACTCTTGAGAGTCCCATGGACTGCAAGAAGATCAAACCTATCCATTCTGAAGGAAATCAGCCCTGAGTGCTCACTGGAAGGACAGATCCTGAAGCTGAGGCTCCAATACTTTGGCCACCTCATGTGAAGAGAAGACTCCCTGGAAAAGCCCCTGATGTTGGGAAAGATGGAGGGCAGAAGGAGAAGGGGACGACAGAGGATGAGATGGTTGGACAGTGTTCTCGAAGCTACCAGCATGAGTCTGACCAAACTGTGGGCGGCGGTGGAAGACTGGAGTGCCTGGGGTGCTCTGGTCCATGGGGTCATGAAGAGTCAGACATGACTAAACGACTAAACAACAACAACATCCACAGCAGTGATCAGAGGAAGAATGACCATTGAGAGAAGTGCTGGAGAATAAACACCATGGTGCATCTGCAGCAGCACAACCAGACACCTTCATCTGCCCTAGCTGCAACAAAACACATCAAAACCCATACCAGTCTCTACAGCCACAGCAGTTGCTGTAATTCTCCAATGGTTTGACTTTACCCCCAAAGTCACACTCCTCCATTGTCCCCCAAGACAGATGGATGCCAACCAGCCAACCAATTGTTTGCCGCCCTGGGATCCTTGGGGAGGAAGTCTGGGATATAAATTCAATAAATATTATTATTAATAATAGTCTGTTTCATATGTGGTGGAGTTGTAAAAGGGTAAAAGAGTATTGGGAAATGATCCATAATGAATTTTTAAAAATATTTAAAAGTACTTCCCCCCCAAAACCAGAGTCCTTTCTGTTGGGGATAATTCAGACGGAAATTCCCAGGTGTCAAAAAAGGTTATTTATGTATGCCACTACTGCGGCCCTTGTTTTGTTAGCCCAAAAATGGAAAATGAGAGAGGTCCCAACCAAAGAAGAGTGGCAACTTAAGCTGACATGATATGTGCAACTTGCAGACTTAACATATAAAATAAGAAAACAAGAAGAACATACGTTTAGAGAAGATTGGAAAACGTTTATTGACTATTTGGGAAATAACTGTGTACAGCTGAAAACGCTGGCAGCATTAAGATAAATTCTACAATGTAAATAAGTTTTTATGGATGTAACCAGTACGTCTTTCTGGGGGTTATGCAGGGGTACGCATACCCCTAAACATTTTGTGAATCTTTGTACTTTTGTCCATTTACTGTATTTATTTTTCCTGATTTGAACCATAAAATAGTGATCTTCTTGAGTCAAAATGAGTGTACCCCTAAACATACATAACATATAATATATATATATATATATATATATATATATATATATATATATGCGCACTGGGTGTAATAATAGAATACCAAATGGTATAGTTTCTGTAAAATATGCAGGGATTTATGATATGTAAAGTGAACCATGGAAAGAGAAGGGGAGTCACTGATATCTTAAGGATAGAGAAGGGGAGTCACTGATATCTTAAGGATGTAAAAATGAGTACTTTAAATTGTAAAACAGAAAATTTATACATATATACAGTGTGGACACATATAGGGGTTCCCATGTAGACATGTAATTAAGACATGATGGCTATGTTCTATCTCCACAATGCCTCTGAATACCAACTGCTGGAATGGCAAGCTGGGAGAGCGCTTTTGCACTCAGATGCTGCTTGCAGACTTCCCACTTGGGCATTGGTTGGCCACTGTGAGAACAGGATTCTGGACTAGATGGGCCCCTGGCCTGATCCAGGAGACTCTTCTTATGAGGAAGCAACGGGCTCTGCATGCTGCTCCACTGTTCAACTACCATCAGGAATGGACAAATTAATCCAGCTTTGGTTCTTGTCACTTTTGTATGTATTCATTAGGAAGTCTGTTCCATCTCATTACCACATTGATGTGCATTAAATAATAATAATAAGACTAAGAATAACCCACACAGAAATATTATGTAGGGCAAGCAACTTGATCCACGAGGGGCTGCCTTTAAAAACATGTCCTTGTCTGTTTCATGGGTAATGGCCACTTCGAGCAGGGGGAAAGCTGAATTGCTGCAACAGAAATTCAAAATGAGGTCACAGATGCTCCAGCAGAGACAGGGACCTTCTCTACAGCCACAGCAGGATCTGCAACAGCTTGACAGCGCCCCCAAAGGCACACTCCTTCATTGTCTCCTGAGATAGGCAGATGCCAACCAGTGTATATTGTTTTCCACTCTCCACCTACCATTTATCAACCCAGCTCCCTTGATAAGCAGGTATGGCTCAGGCAAGGCTGCCAAGTAAACTTCATGGCTGAGCAGGCATTTGAAGCCAGGACTCAATGCATCATTCAACAGAGAATTTGATGCCACAGGATGTGTTGGTAATTCCATTCCACCCTTGCTGCAGATATGTGGGATTGCTACATGTTACATGTCTGTTTACATTCCAGCACAGATTGCTGGAGTCCCGTGAGTGGAAGATCTGCCCTGTATTACCGAACGACAAGGAGAGAGGTCATGTTTTTCTTTGTCCTGATTTATGTATAATAAATGTGTAGTTTAGTATAGTATCCATGCCTCAAGCCTGATCTGTTGTGTGTTTACTCTGCTGGGTAATGTGTGCGCTTGCATGCACAGCAGAATGAGTTGCAGAAGCATGTCGGAGGAGGATGACTGATGGATCTCCGCAGTGGCAAGGCAGAGAAGGGAGACACTCTGACTGGGGCCAAGCCAGCTGGCTTTCCATCCCATGGTTCCGACAGGATGTAGGTTGGCCATCAACTTGACAAGTCCATTGAGGACTGGCTATGCATGTTATCTCTAGGATCAGAGGTAACATGCCCCAGAATACTAGGCACAGGGTATCACAAGGAGGAGAGTGCCGTTGCACCCATGTCCTGCTTGTGGGCTTTCCATAGGCATCTGGTGGGCCACGGTGAAAATAGAGCACTGATCTGATCCAGAAGGACTCTTCTTATTTGCTGCACCATATTGGACTCTCAACAAACACTATAGCTCTCAGTTTTCTGTGGGTGGTGATATTGGCAGCACTGCTGATTATATTTAATATTTTGACAGTTATGGCTCTATCTTTGTAAACATAGCTTGACTGGATTTTGTACTTTTGTGGTTATAGATCTTTTATAATTACAGGTTTTAGATATATATGTTTGTCACTTGTCTTTTGGTTTGAGCGTTTCTCCTTGGTTATCTCACAATACTGTATTGTGACTGTTCCCAGCTCTTAATGTGTTGTGAGTGGAATGTTCTTCAAGGACAGCAGCCCGTAAATCACTTAAAAGATTATGTTATGTGAAAAGGTCTCTGGGGGTAATGTAACGCTTTATGAAAGCAAGAGAGGATGAGGCTTCTTTATAGATTTAAATGGGAAATTGACACTGGAGTAAATATATCGGTGGAAAAATGGATGTGGAAGGAGCAAGGTGAGAAATCTGTTTAATGTTGGTCTGCAAGAAAATATCGGTGAAATACAGTTTTGTTGGTCTTTGACCTGTCCTACCCCAATTAGGTTTTTAAAAAATTCATACAGCTTTCACTATAATTGTTGTCGGTGATCAAATATGTTAACTGTATGCAGAGCCTGTCTACAAGTAACAGTACATTGTGTCTACATGTAACAATATGCAACAGACTGAAATCAGTGATAGAAAAGCAGTATTTTGTACATTGTGTCCTCCACGTATGGATTCCTACAAAGGTATCGAAGAGGGCAGGACCCAAACCAATGGATTCAAAGTACAAGAAAGGAATAACTTTTCAATAGCAAGAGCTGTTCAACAGTGGAACACATCAAGTGACTTATCTTCTTCCAGTTCTCAAAGTTCTTCATCTGGTTGTCATCTGAACTAGCCAGATGTATATCTGAGAATCAATCACAGTCTGCCCATTATTTGTAAAAGAAGAAGAAGAAGAAGAAGAAGAAGAAGAAGAAGAAGAAGAAGAAGAAGAAGAAGAAGAATTATAATTATACCCCAGCCACTCTGGGCGGCTGCCAGCTGAATATTAAAAACACAATACAGCACTAAACATTAAAAACTTCCCTAAAGAGGGCTGCCTTCAGATGTCTTTTAAAAGTAAGATAGTTGCTTATTGCCTTGACATCTGATGGGAGGGTGTTCCACAGGGCAGGCGCCACTACCAAGAAGGCCCTAAGATTTGCCCCCAAATGGCAACTAGACATTCCATTTTGGCGACTGTAACCTTGGTTTTAAGGAGCCATTTGGTGCCTAGCCTAAAGATCTGAGTTTCTAACACTGCTACAGCTGGCATACAGGCTAGATGACATACAGCTGGATCCTCTGCAGGAGGCTGACAGCAGCAAAAGGCAAACGTTACAGAGGGCAATGAAGTACCAAACACTGGTGATTTGAAAAACACCGAGACAAAACTACATGCCAAATAAACATGCATGTACATTGAGACTGGAGGCAAGTCTCCCTTCAGTAGAAGTACAGCCTTAGCAAAGAACTTCTGGCTGCGCCTAAACTCAAATCACCCCGGTTTACTATCCCTAGTATTTCAAGACTCCTGTAAAAGTGCCTGGCTTAAAACTGTCTATCAAAAACTTCACTCTTGTGGCCTATCCCCAGAACACCTACTCACAATGGGCCCTACTAAAGCAAACAGTCTAATTGGTCAACGTCTAAAAGATATCGAGCATCAGAACAACCTGGCCACTATAAGGAAATTCTGCCCTTGGTATGTTCATTTTCCACCTCTTCATTTTGATTCTCTGGCCCCATATCTGCACAGACTTATTATCCCAAAATACAGACGTGCTTTTACACTTGCAAGACTGGATGTTTTGCCATCTGTGGTACTTGAGGGTTGATTCCAAAAGATCCTGCCTGAGAAACGTTTTTGCCCCTGTGGAGACGGTAGCACCGAAACAGCGGCACATGTCCTCCTGTCTTGTACTCCCTACAAAGACCTGAGGAACGAGATCATCACCCCACTCATACTAACCATCCCAGGGCGCTCAACCACTGTCACAATGTCCTTTCTTCTATCAGATCAAAATGCGCAGATAACAGCAAAGGTTGCTAGGTTCATGGCAGGGGCAATCAGAATAAGGGCCACTAACTGACTGCTGATTCAGGACTTTAAATTGTGCTCTTATATCAAATTTCCTTTTTCTGTGTATACTGTAATGTTTTACTGTTGCTATGGCCATTGGCTAATGCAAATAAATTTTTATTTTCTTCTTCAAGACATGCATTTAGATGTATGCGTTAGCCAATCTTCTGCAATAATTAAAAACAGTTTATAACCAGTTGAAGTGTCTGGCTAAATTGTTATAATTATTGCACCCCCTGACGGCAAAGAATTGATGCAAACCTTTGGGAACAACTGGAGGTTGCTGTGGGATCTTTCCTGTACAGTCCTGCCAGTTTCCATTCTGCCTCTCTCTTTCCTCTTCCTTTTGAAACAGCCAGGCAAAATTACGCTAAGATTCAGCACAATGTACACTCATTACTTGGAATGCCTCCTCTGTTTTTCCTACCTCGTATGACCTCAAGGCAAGGCTAATGAGAGAAACCAAAGCAGCAGCCGCCTGTGGTTTCTGGAAGCAGCAGGTTACAATAGCGCTCAAGGGGGAGAGGCAGGCTGTTGAAACCACATTTCGGCAGCAGAGCTTAGAGATGTGCAGCACATCCCTCTATAGCTTTCTGAACACAACTCGAGCTGATCATTAGTGATGGGTGAATTTGTACTGGCTCAGTTTTGAATGGTTCACTATTTACAAACATTGTTGGCAAGTATTTGGGGATGGGGTCGTTCGTCTATGAGCATCCACCATTTGCGGCTTCACAGTGCTTGTTCCTGGGTTTGAATTTGATATCCCGCTTTATCACTATCCTAAAGAGTCTCAAAGCGGCTAACAATCTCCTTTCCCTTCCTCCCCCCACAACAAACACTCTGTGAGGTGAGTGGGGCTGAGAGACTTCAAAGAAGTGTGACTGGCCCAAGGTCACCCAGCAGCTGCATGTGGAGGAGCAGGGAAGAGAACCCGGTTCCCCAGATTACGAGTCCACTGCTCTTAACCACTACACCACACTGGCTGGTTAAAGGGGTCCTCAGTAGGGATGGATGAATCAATCAATCAATCAATCAATCAATCAATCAATCAATCATTCACTTTTGGTTCCTCTGTTTCTCATTTTTCCAATCTTCACTTCAGTTCTCCACAGTTCTTCTGCATTTCAGTGGAAATTTACATTTCACTGTGATTCCCCTCCCCCCCAAATCTATGTTGGATGGATTTAGATGAGTAGGAGAGGGTATTTTATTTAGTAATTATCCTTCCTCTTTCTCACTTGTGTGAGGATGCAAATATCGATTTTGTCTGAGTCAAAAATTATAATCTGTGCACAGCTTATCTTTAGAAGCTATTACGACAAGATTGCATAACCTTCTAGAACAATTGTGATATCCAAGGATGCTTTCTGCAGGCTTAGATTATCTTCTCCCTTTTTATGTTTCCCTCTTAACAAATAAATCACTCTCAGATCTCAAGTAAACAAGAAAACAAGAAAAATGCAAGGTATACTCACTTATCAAAATCCTTGTCAGGATTCAACAGTTACAGCGAAGAAAATCAGGCATATAATAATACTTAAATGTAGCAAAAACCTGTAGCCCAGTTCAAAATGGTGATTGCTCTCTGGAGGAGAGCAAAGAAATGTCTTCCCCCATCGCAGGTAGGAAAAAGAGTGTGTAGTGGCAGGAAGAAGTGAGATGAAGGTTTTTTTTGTTCATGTTCCCTCCACAAAGGTTTAGAGGATATAATAATAATAATAATAATATGACATCATACAGTCCCCTGTCTTTGACTATCTAGCAAGCATGCATTTGTGGTTTGGGCTGCAGATCCTCCAACAATTTTTACATTTTTCTGTGCAATTTTGCCTGCTCAACACATTTTTGCAAAGTCATCCACCCCAATATTTTTCATTGGTATTCTCTTTTCACAAATAGATGCATTTTTGTGCACACTTTACTCTTGCTCCCAGTTGTTGACTGGAGAACTGCATTTCAAGATGCGTAGAAGTGTAAATTTCAAAGGATTGCTGTGCTTTGGTTCACGTATTGTTTCAGAAAGTGTGAATTAGAGAAGTCAGTCATAGAAGCTTAGAGCTGGAAGGGTCATCTAGTCCAACCCCCAGCAATGCAGGAATCTCAGCTAAAGCATCCATGACAGATGGCCATCCAACCTCTGCTGAAGAGGTCAATCCCTCTTCACAGAGAACTCTGGGAATTGTAGCTCTGGGAACTGTATTAACAAACTACAGCTCTCCGAATGCCTTGGGGAAGCCATGACTGTTTAAAGCATCATCATAGTGCTTTCAATGGTTGGTATGAATCTGGTCCTGGTCTAAGACAGCTTCTGGGGAGCTTCTAATAAGTTGCATAAAGACCGATGAAGGGCACATTGCAATGATCTTTAAGCAGCCATGCTTTGTCTTTTGCCTATACACATTTATGGAAACAATTGCCGTCCCCTCTTCAGGGCCATCAGCAATGAAGCACACACAGTCAAGATAGTCTCAGCTCAAGGCTATGTCTTGCAACAGCGGTTTTATCTTTTACATCTTACCGTTAATGGTTTTCTGTAGTGGATGCGACACTATTTATTTCCTGCTATTTATATAACCCTCTGGACATATTTCAGATCTTTCGTTTTGCTACAGCCCTGTGTATTTATGAGGACAGTTCTTTCCCTCCTCAACTGCTTAAGATAAAAGAGAAGCGAAGGTTGCTTTTTCAGCCTTTTTCTTCTGCGGTACAAAAGTGAAGCTCATGAGGTGTTTTGGAGAAGATCTGTGACATCAAATCTGTAATAATAAATAATAATATTTTTTTTATACCCCGCCCATAACATCAATAAAATTTCAGTAAAAACATAAGAAAAAAAAGAAAGAAAAAAAAAACACAATTTAATTTGTCATCCTCTCTGCCAAAAGTTCACTGGCCACTCTGATGCCAGGGCACATGTGTGCTTATGAATGAATGGGACAGCCATATTTTATGGGGTCAGACTGTAGGCCCAGTTTATTTTATTTAGGTATTTAAGAGCATAAAAAGATCTGGGTGGATCAGGCCAATGGCTCATCTAGTCCAGCATCCTGTTCTCACAAGGACCAACCAAATGCCCATGGAAAGCAAGCAAGCAGGATCTGAACACAAGACCCCTCTCCCCTCCAGTGGTTTCCAGCAACTGGTATTAAGAAGCTTTGCTGCCTCCAGCCATGAAGGCAGAACATAGCCAGTGTAGCTAGTAGCTGTCGATACCTAGATATTTCTTCCCCATCTTTTCCCCATGGTGACAATAATTCAGGAACAGAACAGAATTATAGAAGGTAACACTGCGGAAGAGAGACAGATGGAGATAACCAGATAATGATGGGGGGGATTTCATTATCAGTATTCCTCTTTGTCTGGAAGAGGAACCAGGCTCTCATCCACAGTTTTCCTGGTGGTCTGGCACTCGCTTCCCCATGGGGAGGGCAGACAAAGGCACAGGGTGTACAGAGCACTCTGGCTGCCATGACCCTCTGATCCCATTAACAGGTTATACTGTTAATTGGACTTTAATTGGGGTAAACTACAGGCATGTGCCAGAGACGATGAGATAAGAAACTGCAACAACAACTCAGCTACAAGGATGTGAAAGGTTTGGATTGAGAGAAGATTTCATTCAGGAGCCCACAGTTTGCTTACTTAAGGTTTTCCTCTATATTTATGATACGGCAACATACACACCTGGAATGCAAGTTTTATTAAATAATATCTGCACAAGTAAGGATGGAGGAAATTGGAATATAATATGGAATTTAACAAAATTGGAACTGTGTGTGAGAGAGAAAGGAACTGAGAGGGAAGGGTGGGGGAGAAATGCTATGTTTTGAAAATATAGAGCAAAATTCTCCCTAACCTCCATTATCCACAAAGGGATGTGTTTGAGATAAGGATAAATGACCATAAATCAGTGGCAGGGAGGAAAGGAGTCTACCAGCTGTGAGAATAGAAGTTTTTGGATTAGTTATCTGCAGTCTGGATTCAGACCATTCTTCTTATGCTGGAAAAATGGCGAAGACAGCTTGTTTACTGGAAGCCGATTCACGGGACAAAGCTATGCAGTGACTTTTGGAAACTGTGAGATAACAGCTTCTCCCGAGACATAACAGGAACCATCAACAGTTGCAGGAAGATAGGATACAATGCTATATATGGACGGGAAAACATCATGGGGAAAATTGTCACACAAAGAGTAAAGATTACAGCTAAAGTTCCTGACTTGAAACTTTATAAATTACCTATTATAGCAACACGAATTGAAATCACAAGATTTCAGCTGTTATATAAGGGATTAAAATATTTGAATGGAATAGAATGGAAATTATTAAAATTTTGGAATGTAGAAGAATGTAGAAGAAGAAGTAAAATGTAGAAGAATGAACTTTTCAGCTCTAGCATGCAAGGGGGCCAGTTTAATTAAATTGTATAATTTGACATTTGAAGAACTGGCATTAATAATCATACTAACTGGATAAAATTGGTATTTTTATAATGAGGCTGTTATTGGAATGATATTGGAAAATCAATAAAAAAGAATTATAAAAGGTACACACGGATAAAGCTGTTTAATATTTTTAAAACTCACAGCAGAATGTGATTCAAACAATGCCATTTGCTTGTGTGAAGAAACATAGGCAGCTGCCTTTTACTGAATCAAAAGAATGGTTCATCTACCTCTATATTGTCAACACTGATTGGAAGCATCTTTCCTGGCTTTTAGGTAAGGAACATTCTCAGCCCTACTGGGAGATGCCAGGAATCAAACCTGAAATCTTCTGCATGCTCAATGAACATCTTAAAGGTGATAGATCTTAGTGCCCATCAATTGGTGATCCCTGAGAGCCATCTCCTTACAAGTCTGTTAGCAAGTAGCTGGAATATAAGCGTCGAGTGAACTGTGAAATCAAGATAGCAGGACAGACTGTAATCCTAGCCCACTTACTCTCAGAAGTCCAGGTTCCCAGCTTGATAACACAGTAAGCGTTGGTAATTAAAAGGGGGATTTATTGCAAAAACAAACAGATAGCTTCAGACAGCTCTGGCAAACCCTCTGGCATCATTACTCAAGATGACCCTTCTGGAGACTCCTTTCGGCAACGACATAAGATATTGAACTTACGACTCTTACGTCTCTTGTTTTGCTTCCTATCTAGCAGCCCTCCCATTTGCCGACTCTTCAGACTTAGTAGATCAGCTCCAACCTCTTCCTGTTCTGAGAGGCTGAGTCTATTCATGCCTATTTGTGCTTCCTGCGAGCTTTGGCTGTGTTCTAGCCTGCTCTCAAGCTACTGCCTTATCAGCCTGCCCATCAACCTCAGGAAGAGTCGAAATCTGCAGCTGCCAGCTCTCCCCTGCCTGACTAACATCTAAGCCTCTCTGTTCCTGGCTGCTTTCTGCAGTTGGCTGCAAATCTTCGCTTGGAGCTGGCTCATTCCTGACACTTACCTGGGTATAAGCCACACTGAATTCCATGGGACTTAACTCTGATGAGACAAGGTTATGGGAGACAAAGGATGAGCAAGGAAAATCCTCAATGATCCATTGGGCATTAGATATTGGTCATAATATAGACATGGAAGCTTGGGAATGATTGTGGAATATGGATATAAAATTTGCAGCATGTTATGGTTTAAGAGAAAATCATATGAAAAGGATATATTGATGGTATCTAACACCAAGTAAATTGGCAAAAATGTATAAATCTAAGTCAAATAAGTGTTGGAAATGTAAATAGAAAGAAGGTTCTTTTTGTCATATGTGGTAGTTTGTAGTAAGGTTAAAGCTTACTGGGAAATGATATATAATGAAATGAAAAGGATGTTTTAAAAAACCTTTGTAAAAAAACAAACAAACCCAGAAGCTTTTCTTTGGGGAATTATAGGGACAGAACTACCTAAAATGTATAGAAACTTGCTCATGTGCACTACTACAGCGTCTAGAATGTTACTATCCTCAAAATGGAAAGAAGCACAGTGGCGTAGCGTGGAGGGTGCAGGGGGGGCCGGCCGCACCGGGCGCAACATCTGGGGGTTAGGGTTAGGGGGTGCAAATCCACGGGTTAGGAGGCGCAAATCCACGGGTTAGGGGGCACAAATTACTTGCCTTGCCCCGGGTGCTGACAACCCACGCTACGCCACTGAAGAAGCAGAAGTCCCAGCAAAGGAAGAATGGATACAAAAACTTATGGAATACGCAGAAATGGCAAAACTTACCAGAAGAAAAAGAAATCAAGATAACAAACTTTTTGTAAAAAAAATGGAAATAGTTTATTGAATATTTACAGATAAATTGTAAACAGATAAGATCATTCGCAGGATTATTGTAATAACCTGCAGTTTTATAAGAGTGTATATATATGACAAATAAATGAGCAAATTAAGATAATTTGGATATGCAGAGGATATTAAAAATAAATTTATGGAACTGCAGAAAGAGGGGGAAGGAAGTCAAGTTTTGAAATGTTAAAATGATTGTGAATTTAGTGAAATGTATAAAATTAGTGAAATGTATAAACTTGAAAAGTATAAATAAAATTTGAAAAACTGAAAGAAAAAGAAAGACTAGACAAGGTTAGAACTGCAGCCATAGATGGCTTTGTGATGGGCTGCTGACCACTTCATTCACTGTTTTTTGAAGGTGCCACGAGAACCTTTTTTTGCTCTGCAGCAAAAGACAACAGAGTTACCGGTAACTTTGGAATAACATACGGGGAAGGTAATGGCTTTGTCAATATCAGTTGATGGCTGAGATGTGTGTATCTACTATTATATAAATTTAAAAACACATCTAAGACTTCTCTTCTTCTCTCTTTGGTGATCACTCATAGCTGAGTAAGATTGTCTTCCATAAACACAGTTTTAACAATGAGTCCATAAGTGACTGTGGAGGCCAATTTTGGATCCACACGTCCTTCCACAGTGGGGACATAGGTTTCTGGGCAGAAGTTGATCATGGTGAGGGTTTGCCAAGCGTGCCTTTCTCTTAGCACGTTTCTCCCTTGCGTCCTGAGTTTAAGTGTCTTCAAAGTCCTTGACACCTTTGGTAAAGGCTGTTCTCCAACTGGAGTGCTCGCAGGCCAGTGTTTCCCAATTGTTGGTGCTTGTACTACATTTTATATATATTTGCCTTGAAACAGCCTTTAAACCTCTTTTGTTTTCCACCAGCGTCACACTTTCCATTTTTAAGTTCAGAATAGAGTAGATGCTTTGGAAGATGATAATCAGGCATCCACACAACATGACCAGTCCAATGAAGTTGATGTTGAAGAATCATTGCTTCAACAGTGATGATCTTTGCTTCTTCCAGTACACTGGTATTAGTGAAACCATTATTAGCGTACCAGTATAAGACTTGTACAATGCGACAGACACCTGTGGGATTCAGGGGTGGGGTGAGCAGAAAATGGACCTAGAAGGACCTAGTCATACAATTTTTAAAAATTGTGATACTATCCTCCCCCCCCCCCCTGCCAAACCTCACAAAGAAATAGTTTCAGCATGAAAGCCATGGAGATGAAAGAAAATCAACCACATCTGTCTGATTTGTTTCATGTAAATGATAATAGAAAAAGGCACTAAAAGCAAGAGGGAAGTGATATTAGAGCAAGAAAATATTATTCCATTATTGAAGCCCTAGAAGGCAACTTGGCTCAGAAAGAGATGCAAATATACGACTGTTAACATTTAGAAAATGATCAACTCCGTTAAAAAGGCATCTATTGTACTTTCAAATAACTATGTTTCTGTACAGGAGACAAGGGAATGAGGTTGTCTTATTCCTCCACACTGGTAATTTAGATTCCCCCATTAGTAAGCTCTATATACTAGAGAAGTAATTGGCTCTTACCTGCAATTTCAAAATGATCTTTTGGAAGCAACCAAAGCTTTTTGTATTTCAGCTAAAATCTGACTGATAGGATATTGAATATGAGACTACGCTGAGGAGTACAGTAGTTACTTTACCCTAGGTCCAGAAACCCTTAAGGCATGAGAATGGAAACTTTCTCAGTGCAAGGGCCACATTCTCTTCTGTGTGACCTTCTGGGGGCCACGTGCCAGAGGTGGGTGGGGCCAGAGGCAAAAGTGGGTGGAGGAAAGTTTTTGAATGTTACTTTTGTATGGTAGGCTGTATTCAAGCTACGGAAAAGTCAGTGGTTTCTTCACATACCCCATATTCCACAACTTGTCATCTGAGTGGACAAGAGACATTATCTGCAGTTCCAGGGAACATTCCAGCCCATACCCTCCAACATTTATCTGATGAAAATGGGGACATCTTAAGGAAAAGTGGGGCATTCTGGGATTAAATCAGGAACTGGGACGGCTTCCGTAAGTAGGGACAGTTGGTGGGTCTGCCAGCCCGGAGACAAAACATTCAAGGAGAGTGAGGAGCAGGGATAGGGAGATATGGCCTGGCCATAGGAGAAAAGATGTGTCCTTGGGGAGAGGGTGTGGCTGAGGGTGAGTCTTGAGGGCTGAATAAAACAGCGTGGAGGGCCACATTTGGCCCTCATTTCTGAGATTCTTCAACCTCATTGTTCATTGTTTTGGGCACCTTTCTCAGCAGAAAAGCAATACTAATGCTAACACTAATACTTCTAATTTACTGCTCTGTCCTAGGTCAGAATAATGTGTGCCACACACTAAGGTCTCTGAAGCAAAATGGTGGACTGGAGCTGGAAGTCAGCAAAGACTCAGACTGACCCTTATGTTTCCCTCCCCTTATGTTTTTTTTTGTTTTGTTTTTTGGTGCCAAAACCCGGGATTTTTTTATTTTATTTTTTGACTCCCCTTACAGTTTTCATCTATAGGCTACTTTTAAAATGAGGCTGCATTTTAAATTGCATTTTAACCTGTATTTTAAATTGTTTTTTTCCCTATTATGTTTTTATTGTAATTTTACTGGTGTTAGCTGCCCTGAGCCCAGCTCTGGTCGGGGAAGGCGGGGTATAAATAAATTTTTTTATTATTATTATTAACACTGAAATGCTGGTGTAGTGCCCTCGTTGGCCAGATTCCTCGTGTTTATAGAAGGCCTGGCCAATTCAGAGGGGTTATGATGTTCACAAATCACAGGGGCTAAAGCTGCACACCCTCTATTCCTTTCAAAGAAAGTCCTGAGGCCTGGGCACGGACAGCCAGAGAAAGAGAGCAAGTGAGAGAGTGATTCGCTCTATAGATGGGGCTGACCCAAGGGTGGTGTTTCCCCTGTCCAAAGTGAAGGACACACCCAATTCCAAGTCCAGAAGCTGATCGGATGGGCTGTTGAATCTTACTTCAACCCTGGCCATGGGACAGCATCCCCTAGCAAACCTGAGGCTAGCAGCCTAGCTTAAGGGATGCAAGGCAGTCTGTAGGGTGCCCAAACTCCAACCCCTCACTGCTGTTCCCTGGCTCCCATTCTTTGCTGCCAGAGGTGGCAACCTCACTCTTCCTAATAGTAGGGCCGGTCCTGACTGTACATATATAAAGCCTGTGTCTTTTGTTAGAGAGGACCAGTGGGTCAAACCTGTGGCCATGCCTGATGCTTAGGTGTCAAGGGTCAGGGAATTGTACGTCATCAGGGATGGGATCAGTGGTGCAGCCACTTTCCCTTGAATTGTGTGGACACTCATTTATGCATGCAATACAGGAAAGTTGTCTTATTCTTATTCTAAACCATAGGGAAGAGAATTGTTTTGCTGCAGGGAAATGGGCCAGTTTCCATGGAATGAAGAATGGCTGCAAACAGCTCTGCATATTAAGTGAGCCAGGCACAGAAATCCAACCGTCTTGAGAGGCTCAACCGTTACAGATGGTTTGTGTGTTTAACATTGCCATGGCGATTGACAAATATCTTGTTGGATCAGCAGGGTATGAAAGCAACAGCCTCTCTCCAGCACTGCTCAGAAATCAACTCTCAGGTCACAGTATATGGAAGATTTTGCTGACGCTCTTCAGAGGCAAGAATTCTTGCATGACCCTCAATGCCACCGATGATGCTCAATGGCTGAGATTCCACATGCTTAGTATTGCATTTTTCATTCCTCACACAGGAAGGCAGACAACTGAAAAGCAAAGCTGAAGGGCAGGGCAGGGCTACCTAGCCTTGATTCAGATTGTACACGTGCTTCTGTCTTTCAGTTGGCGGGGACCTGAAGCAACTTGGTGCACCCCAGATGTTTTGTGCTACAACTCTCATCAACCCCAGCATGCATGGTCAAAAGCCTATCACAAAAACACCAGCTGCCAAAAGGGCTGTGAACAAACATATTTTCTGATATCACTGATGATATCTATGCTGCCAGGTGCACAAATCTATGCTGCCAGGTGCCATAAGAAAGCGGCAGAGATAGCACATGATAGTACGCACCCCAGAAATGATCTCTTTCAGCTTCTGCCTTCTGGAAGAAGGTATAGGGTTATAAAGGCCAGGACTAGCCGTCTGAAAAACAGTTTCTACGCTAATGCAATTCTGGTTCTAAACTCAGCATAAGGGGTCTCTGTAGTATAGTGTATTTTAAAATGGGGTTTTAGAGTTTTTAGGGGTTTTTGAATGTTTTATGTAGTTTTTATGTAGTTTTATGTAGTTTTTCAATTTCATTGTTCCGCAAGGGACAATGACAATAAAGATATTGTATCGTATCGATAGTACTGAAACGTGAATAACAAGGAACTGATTTCTCATCTTTTGACAGCAGTGTGGGAAGGTTGACGATAGTAGGAAAGGATATATTGGATACGATACGATACAATACAATACAATATCTTTATTGTCATTGTCCCATACAGAACAATGAAATTGAAAAACTACATAAAACATTCAAAATCCCCTAAAAACTCTGAAACCCCATTTTAAAATACAATATACTATAGAGACTCCTTATGCTGCGTTTAGAACCATAATTGCATTTGCGTAGAAACTGTTTCTCAGGCGGCTAGTCCTGGCCTTTATAACCAGAAGGCAGAAGCTGAAAGAGATCATTTCCGGGGTGCGTACTATCCTGCACTATCTTTGCAGCTTTCTTATGGCACCTGACAGTATAGATTTGATCCAAGGTGGGAAGAGTGCACCCAATTATTCTCTCCACAGTCTTTACAACCCTGGACAGTATTGGTTTTTTTTCCTGACCGTGCAGCTCCCAAACCACACACACAGACCATAAGTTAATACACTCTTCACAGTGCAATGGTAAAATGCCATCAACAGGTCCTTTGAGAGATTGTTTTTCTGGAGGATTCTCAGAAAACATAACCTCTGCTGTGCTCTCTTCACCAGGTCTTTGCTGTTTTCTCCCCATGTTAGTGTTATCCTTTCTTCACTCTTGCTAGTAAGTAATGTAGCAGAGCAGATTCCCCTCAATATAGCTGGAAGCTACTTTGCAGATCCCTTTGAATCTCTTACTTAAGATTATTTCCTTATGTCCCCTTTGATCCCTCTTAAAAGAATAAAGACACCAGAATCTTTCTGAGTAAAGTAACAACAAGTTTACTCACATTTCAGTTCACGATTTGATCCCTGAAAGGCAGATTTTACTTGGTAGCTACACAATAAACTGTGAGTTCATCTCATATGGAGACTGAACTCACGTGCTGCTGGCCCTCTGCCTGGTTCCCTGTAACTTGGCTTCTCACAGTGAGGGAACTGCCAGAAGGCCCTCGGCGCTGGACCTCAGTGTCTGGGCAGAACGATGGAGATGGAGACGCTCCTTCAGGTACACTGGACCGAGGCTGTTTAGGACTTTAAAGGTCAGCACCAACACTTTGAATTGTGCTCGGAAACGTACTGGGAGCCAGTGTAGGTCTTTCAAGACCGGTGATCTTGGTGGCCACTCCCAGTCACCAGTGTAGCTGCCACATTCTGGATTTATTGTAGTTTCTGGGTCACCTTCACAGGTAGCCCCACATAGCGCGCATTGCAATTGTCCAAGCGAGAGATAACCAGAGCATGCACCACTCTGGCCAGACAGTCCGCGGGCAGGTAGGGTCTCAGCCTGCGTACCAGATGGAGCTGATAAACAGCTGCCCTGGACACAGAATTGACCTGTGCCTCCATGGACAGCTGTGAGTCCAGAATGACTCCCAGGCTGCACACCTAGTCCTTCAGGGGCACAGTTACCCCATTCAGGACCAGGGAGTCTTCCACACCTGCCTGCCTCCTGTCCCCCAAAAACAGTACTTCTGTCTTGTCAGGATTCAACCTCAATCTGTTAGCTGCCATCCATCCTCCAACCGCCTCCAGACACTCACACAGGACCTTCACCGCCTTCACTGGTTCCAATTTGAAAGAGAGGTAGAGCTGGGTATCATCTGCCTACAAATGAGCACTCAGCCCCAAACCCCTGATGATCTCTCCCAGTGGCTGCATGTAGGTGTTGAAAAGCATGGGGGAGAGGACAGAACCCTGAGGCACCCCCACAAGTGAGAGCCCAGGGGTCTGAACACTCATCCCCCCCCCCACTTTCTAGACACGGCCCAGGAGGAAGGAGCGGAACCACTGTATAACAGTGCCCCCAGCTCACATGCAGGGTGAGGAAGCTCCAGACCAGTGGAACAGGAAGTTACACTGACTGGATGTCCCCCTGCATGTGCCAACTCTAGGAAAATAAGGCATGTTGCACTTGACTGTACCAATGGATTTCATCCCACAAGCAGCCTGAGCCACAATTACCAGATTTTGGGAGATTTTTTGAGCTCAGTAATATGGACTTGGCAATTTGTCCTTGAAAAAAAATCTCACATTAGGTATAAAAATCTCGAACATTGCTATTTTGCCATTATTTTATGTCTTGCCCTTCTCAAAGCAACTCTACTTTTACGAAGAAAGAACTACTCAGAAGGTTCTTTCATCTTTGCTGTATTCTAGTTCATTTGAGAACAAAGGCAATTTTATTATTATCTGTTGTATTCCTCCCTCTTCTTTTCCTCACAAGCATTTAAACACACTCTTCATTTACAACTGACGGTGGGAGAGAAATTCAGCTCTGTTTGCATTTTGATGAGAAGCAATGTGATTTGCACTTCTCAAAGGAACACGCAAACTGCAACACAGTCATCCTCCAAAATTTGCAATGCAGTTCTCCAACCTAACGAATACAAAGACCACATAAATATGGAGAAAGTAACACTGGTGAAGATAACACCTACGAATCCATTATTTTAGGGATCATTGCTTGGAAAACTATGCATATTAGTCGAAACTGCATACAAGCATGTGTTTATTATGAGACATTCACACTAAAACTCTGACAGGTTTCATGAGGATATAGATATAGTTATGTGCAGGGCACAGGTGGCGCTGTGGTCTAAACCACTGAGTCTCTTGGGCTTGCTGATCGGATGGTCGGCGGTTCGAATCCACGCAATGGTGGTGAGCTCCTGTTGCTCTGTCCCAGCTCCTGCCAACCTAGTACAGTGATACCTCGGGTTAAGTACTTAATTCGTTCCAGAGGCCTGTACTTAACCTGAAACTGTTCTTAACCTGAAGCACCACTTTAGCTAATGGGGCCTCCTGCTGCCACCGCGCCGCCGCTGCACGATTTCTGTTCTTATCCTGAAGCAAAGTTCTTAACCTGAAGCACTATTTCTGAGTTAGCATAGTCTGTAACCTGAAGCGTATGTAACCCGAGGTACCACTGTAGTTTGAAAACACACCGGTGCAAGTAGATAAATAGGTACCACTGTGGCGGGAAGGGAAACGACATTTTTGTGCGCTCTGGTTTCCGTCATGGTGTTCTGTTGTGCCAGAAGTGGTTTAATCCTGCTGGCCACATGACCTGGAAGGCTATCGATGGACAAATGGGAGCTCCCTTGGCCTGAAAAGCAAGATGAGTGCTGCACCCCATAGTTGCCTTTGACTGAACTTAATCGTCCAGGGGTCCTTTACCTTTACCTTCCCTAGATATAGTTACAGTTATAGGTTTGTTGTTGATATAGTTATTGTTATAGGTTTGGCGGGGGTACTGCCCTAGAACCCTAGAAATTAAGAGTGGCAGACTAAATTAATGGACTATGTGAAATGGGAAAACTTACAGGAGTAATAAGAAAGCAAGAGAGAAAAGACTTTATTAAAGAATGGGGAAAATTTGTGGAATATTTGAGAAGTTCTTTTACACATATAAGTTCCTTAGCAGGGTTAACTCAAAACCAAGCAGTTAAAATTAATATTAAAGGAAAACTAGGGAGTAATTAACAACTGGAATAATGAGGGAAATGCAGTGTTAGGGATTAAAATATTACAAGAAACCACAAAAGGGGTGGGGAAAGTCAAAATATATGTGTTTATTGGGGAAATATCAGATTTGTATGTTTCTAGTTTTTTAAAAAGCTGAGAAATAAAATTTATTTTAAAAAATAGAACCCTAGAAATGAATAAATGGGAGGATTTTGATTATTTGGAGTACTGAAGATTACAGGCCAGTGGAAAAATAGAGGCTAAGCTTCCTTCCAAGCCAGAGTCCTCACCTTGGATAGAGGCCTTAACATGACCAAAAAAAATGGTACCCATCTAAGAGGAATATTGAGCCTGGGTAGACAGAGGTTGTCAAGGTGACAGGTGTGTAAGAGAGGTGAAAGGAAAAGAGGTGAAGGACAGGTATGAAATAAATAAATAAGCAGAAGCCACACTGAGTTCCAAAGTTCCAAACAGGAAGCCTTCCCAGCTTTCCTAGCTGGAGATGTAAGGGATTGACCCCAGGCAAGATGGGCAGGGTCTAAATTATAGCTGTCAGGGAACTGCCATCGGAGCCAGAGGGAGAGGGAGGGCTCCAGAGGGATTACGGAGAGCGTCCCAGGAGGGAGAGAAGCAGCCCATCTTCTGGGGAAGGAAATCAGCGTAACACTACTGGAGAAGGGGGGCAGATGGGGGAATCGGTGAGGTGGCTCCATGACTCCTCGCCGGAGACCAGCGGGGAGAGCATGGGTCCTCCGCTGCCCACACCCTCCCTGCGCAGAAGGCTTCCGCGCAGGGAGAGTAGGCGGAGACTAGGCATCAAGGAGCTTCTTTGCTGGAAGAAGTTCAAGAAACGCCCACTGATGGATTCTGCCAGCGACTGAGACAGCCACGGGTGAGTGGCTGTCCAGATAGAATAGGGTTCACCCAGGTAACTCAGCCAGGTCTGGCGACGACTTACGCACGAGCAACCCCTAGAACCATTACAATAGCATTATTAAAATTATTATTATTAACCTGGCAGCTTCTGCAGGCAGATCAGGCCCGCTACCACTGACCTATGCCCCCTTCCTTGACTCCTTCTTGGGGTTTAGAGCCTGCAAAAGGGTTTGTGAGTTGTCTCGGATCGCTGATCCAAGTTGGAAGACCAGCCTTCGCTAGGGGCCTGAGAGACAAATGCAAATCTTCGAGGTTGTCACAATACGCAATGTAATAAATGACACGTGGCAGCGAGACAGCGGCAGTTCATTAAGTCAGGGTGACATTTCCATCGTTTACATTTCCTAAGTGTGTTAACAAAGCCATCTGGCCCTGCAGGAGGTTTACATGTATCAACATAGGCACACAGGGGGAAGGATCGAAGAAGGAGCTAAGAGAGGAAGGGAAAAGCAAAGCAAGACAGTGACGATGGAGAGGCATGCATGCAAAAACCTGGTGCCTGTACAGGATTTATGCAAAACAAATGGCTGGAACATTTCAACAAGGATGCAGAATTTGCTAGAGAACATAAACACATACTCATATCAATGGTGCTTCCAGATTCTTGCTATTTTTGGTGGTATTCAATCACATACTGCCCAATTCAGGTTGCACAATTAAAGGAGATTTGGGTCTCTTGCACAACACAATTGCTTCCCACCTCCACAATTATTCTTGCGATAAGGGAAAGAGATTATTGTGGACTTTAGGAAATGTAAATTCAGCCACTTATTATTGAGGGGAAGTGTGTGGAACAGGTCTTGGTGTTTTGATTTCTGGGAATGGAATTGAGAGATGACCTAACCTGGGGAGAAAACAGCAAAGACCTAATAAAGAGAGCACAGCAGAGGTTATATTTTCTGAGAATATGCCGGAAAAATAATCTCTCAGAGGACCTGTTGATGGCATTTTACCATTGTACTGTTGAGAGTGTATTAACTTATGGTCTATGCATGTGGTTTGGGAGCTGCACGGTCAGGGAAAAAACAATGCTCTCCAGGGTTGTAAAGACTGTGGAGAGAATAATTGGGTGCACTCTTCCCACCTTGGATCAAATCTATGCTTCCAGGTGCCATAACAAAGCTGCAGAGATAGTGCGGGACAAAGCGCACCCCGGAAATGATCTCTTTCAGCTTCTGCCTTCTTGAAGAAGGTACAGGGTTATAAAGACAAGGCAAGCCGCCTGAGAAACAGTTTCTATCCAAATACGCAACAGACAATCTTTATAGAATTCCTTCAAACCATAACAAGTACAAAATGAAATCTTTAGTCTCAAAATCTCTGAAAATCTTTAAATGAAGTCAGGTACCAGACTTTAACGATGAAAGATAAGCTGTGAAGCTTTGTGTATTCAGCAAATATGATGTCCAACACTGAACAGTGATTCCGGTTATTGACTACTGTTTGGTAGAATTCCTCATTAGCGTGGTGGGAGGATATAGAATTGCTTCATAAACTGAAAATAAAATTTTACAGATGATTTTGTGTTTGTTATGGTTTGAAGGAATTCTATAAAGATTGTCTATTGCGTATGTACATGGTCATTGTGTTGCCTAGAAAAGATACCTGACTGGTTTCCAGGTATTGTCACCCACAGCTCCAGGATAGTCCGGACATATTCCATCTTAGAAGGCCTCAACTGACCTTTCATAGAATCATAGTTGGACAGTGCCCCCAAGAGTCATCTCGTTCAATTCTTGCAATGCAGGAATCTCAGCTAAAGCATCCATGACAAATGGCCATCCAAGCTCTGAAGACCTTCAAGGAAGGAGAGTCCACCACCCCTCGTGGGAGTTTGTTCCACTGTCAAATAGCTCTTTCTGCCAGAAAGTTATTTTTGATGTTTAGTCAGAATCTCCTTTCTTGTAACTTGAAGCCATTGGTTTGAGTCCTATCCCCCAGAGCAGGAGAAAGAAAACTTACTCCATTTTCCATGTGACAGCCCTATCTGAAGATAGCTATATTATCTCCTCTCACTCTCCTCTTTTGTATGATAACCATGCCCAGTTCCTTCAACTGTTCATCATAGGGCTTGGTTTGCAGACCCTTGATCATCTTGGTTGGCCTCATCTGCACACATTGCAGCTTATCAATATCCTTCTTACATTGTCATGCCCAGAACTGGACACAGTATTCCAGGTGTGGTCTGACCAAAGCAGAATAGAGTGGGCCTATTACTTCCATTGATCAGGACATTATACTTCTGTTGGTGCAGCCTAGAATAGCATTTTCTTCTTCTTCTTCTTCTTCTTCTTCTTCTTCTTCTTCTTCTTCTTCCTCTTCCTCTTCCTCTTCCTCTTCCTCTTCCTCTTCTTCATTTGCTGCTGCACCACGCTCATGTTAAGCTTGTGGTCCACCAAGACCCCTAGATCCTTTTCACATGTACTGCTAGAAGCCAGGTGTCCCCCATCTTATATTTGTGCACCCGGTTCTTCATGCCTAAGTACAGAACCTTACATTTGTCCCTATCAAAATTTATTTTGATAGCTTGGGCCCAGTTCTCCAACCTGTTAAGGCTTTTGATCTGATCTCATTTTCAAGAAGCTCCACGGTGATTATGATATAATGACTCAGGCTCTGAGGCAGAATTAGGCCCTCTTTGTGGCTCGCAAAGTGGTTTAGTAACTTTACATTCAGAAACTCTCAGGATGGGATGGAGAAGAAATCTGAATACATAAAAACATAAAAGCCACCATGCTGGTTTGTGCCTTGGGGCTCTCTTGCAATAATGCTGGACTTGGCAATATGTTGCCAGCTGAGGCAATTGGATTATTTTTAAGAAGGAGGCATGATGGTTGCCTGAGTAGTTCCAAAAGAGCAAATCAGATCATTGTGCAGTTTTTAAAACCAGCACAACTCACAGGGACATATGCAGGGGGAACGATTGAGGAAAATTATAATGCCTCATTTACAGGACATTTTATAAAACTGTCAAAACTCTAACATAAACATAAATGATTAGGGAGAGAGGAGTTGTACACTTGCTTAGAACTGAATTATTTATATATGCTTTAAAAAAAATTGTGGGGTTTTCTTTGCTGCACTTGAAGCAGCTGGGAAAGTGGAAGCCAGCTTGCAAAACGAAGCAAAACAAACATCGTAATGCAAAGAGCAGAGCAACAGTGGAAGAGAACTGACATGGTGAATATTAAATGGTGCTTGGGAGCCCAAGGATCACTGTTGGGTGAAAACAGTAGATTATCAAGTCGTGCAATGTATATCAAATCAGGTTTTGCTAATGATGCTCTTTTTATTCCAAGCTGCTAGAACATGCTGGGCTATCAACAATGCATATTTTATGCTGTTGTTTTTCTTAACGACCCCAGGATTTTAATCTAAATTAAAGCCTTTAACATGGAGGATGTATTGCTTTGGAGATGATTTATTTATTTGAAACATTTCTCACCCACGCTTCACTGCAAATTCAGGAGTAGGTTTCGATTTAGGAAATTTCTGCTGCAGAAACAAGCAGTTCCTGGGGAAGGAGTTTTCTCTGAGGCCACCATAAGTTACGTGGTCATTTATACACTGTCAAAAAAGAGGAATTACATCAGCAGAAAAAGATGATGCAGCATTTCATAAAATGAGCATATGCTAAGTTATGTGTGTGGATGCAAAGTGAGAAATAACAGCTAGCATTTGAATAGAAGTGCAATATATCTCGCCATAGTGCCAAATACAGGGACGCGGGTTGCGCTGTGGTCTAAATCACTGAGCCTATTTGGCTTGCCGATTGGAAGGTCAGCGGTTCAGATCCCTGTGACGTGGTGAGCTCCTGTTGCTCTGTCCCAGATCCTACCAACCTAGCAGTTCGAAAGCACGCGAGTGCAAGTAGATAGGTGAGGGGAGAGACTCCATCAGGCAAGGCCTCTTTCCACCTGCCTTGCTCCACCCTCTAGTCTCTGCTTCTCAATGTGCATTGTATTATTTTATGTACGGTGGCTTGCCATTGTTTTATTGATTATAGTTAAGAAATTATTTATTGTTACTGTTGAATAGATTTCTGTTTAACTTTTATATGTTATTATTATTTAATACTATTCTAATGATTGTTGAATGTTACTTTTTTGATGTAGGTTGCCTATTTTAAAGTTTTATTATCACATTTTTGTATTGCATTAGATTGTTATAAGATGTACTTTTTTTTGTTTCTTCAGCTTGTAAACAGCCTTGAGTATTGTAAGATAGAAAGATGGTATACAAATGAAAAAATGAAAAAGTGAAATGAATGAATAAATAGGTACCACTGTGGTTGGAAGGTAAGCAGCGTTTCTGTGCACTCTGGTCTATGTCATGGTGTCCCATTACACCAGAAGCGGTTTAGGGATGCTGGCCGCATGACCCGGAAAGCTGTCTGTGGACAAACGCTGGGTCCCTTGGCATGAAAATGAGATGAGCACCACAACCCCATAGTCGCCTTTGACTGGGCTTAACCATCCAGGGGTCCTTTACCTACCTTTTACCTACCAAATACAGTGACCAGGTGGCTACCTGCTCTCCCTTCTTATGGGTCTTAATCTTCAAACCAGCCTTGGGCTGAACAGCCTTTCGAATTGAGGATGGCTTTAAATAGTGAACTGTCCTATTGCAATCCTTCAAATTTATGATTGTTATTATTATTACCGTAATTCAATTTATATACAGCCCTTTATCAAAAGATCTTAATGCACAAAGTAACAATGCACAAAGAAGGAATACACAATTGGCACCTATTTATATTTTTTGAATATGCTGGTAGATACTTAAAATGGGCCCTCTGACGCTGGTCTGCTTGGTGCCTTATTATCCTGAGATGGAACAGGAAGAGGCTGGATAGACAGATGGAAGGAGTGGATGGCTGGTGATGTGTGAACAAGAGACCAATTTGCTTTTATGCTTGTTTCAGTTTAACTGCGAAGACAGGCTGCTAGCACATGTGGAAAAAATGAGCTTTGATCCTACTTATGAAATCACATCTGAGTAATCATAGCGAAGGCAGCACTCAATTATTGATTTTGCTGTCTCACAAGCACTCCACCCTCACATAGACAAACAACAACATATCTCAATGGCTACATTCTGTTGAGCGCTGTAAATTCAATTCTTAGTTCAGTGGCAATTGGTTTCATGGTTCTTCAGCAGGTGATGCCTCGTTGTCTTCGGAGAGAATGCTGGCACATTTTCATATGAAGAAGATGAATCCTCCATCTGTTTGCCTTCCCTTTTTTAAATTACTGTCAATAAGGCAGGCTTAGCCTCTTGCAATATTGAAGTCTTGGGTTTAGCAACCCATATTTCTGGCTGGATCCATGAGAAGGGCATCAGCTGTGCAGAGAACTTCCAATCTCTGTGTGGGTGGATAGATGCCACTTGTCTCCACGCGCTCAGAGATTTTCACTTCTGTGCCCATGGATCGAGCCAGATGTGACTCGCCTGCATGTACACACCTACAAATGCACACTTCATGCCTGAACACAAAGGAATCATTACAAAGGAATATAGCCATCCTCCCATATAATAGCAAAGTTTGGGAGTATGTGCTAATGATTATTTTGCCACTATTTTCAGCACCCATGAAGGAGATGAAATGTCTTCATTCTCAGGGGGTTGTCAGAGAGGAGAAGGAGAAGGGGGGAGGAGGAGGAGGAGGAGGAGGAGGAGGAGGAGGAGGAGAAGGAGGAGGAGGAGGAGGAGAAGAAGAAGAAGAAACTCCAACAACAATAACAACAACAACAACATCACCACTGCAAAGACAGACCATTTCAGTAACTTTGGCAGTTCTGATCCCAAAGTGAATATGCAAAGTGAGGATTTTTGGGGGGGCAGGGGGAAGGGGCTCTGTACACAAAACATCGCCTCACTCCAGCACGACAGCATGCATTGCCATTTTCAATCCAAGAAAGAATAATGCATCAGATGTGCTAAATTTGGCTGTTGCACATTGCAGTTCTCTTTAATTGGCTCAGACACCCAACTGGCAAGGACCGGAAGCAGATAAGCCTTAAAATGAGCATAGTGACTCCACCTGGGATGGAATCACATCTTGCAGTCAGCTAAGATTACAAAATTGAACACCTTGCCAATTATATTTATCATCTGAGTCTGGGACTCCTAAATGAACATGGCATGTCCTTGTCAATGCTGGGTCCAACAGGCCTGGTTTGGCAGAGAAGAGAGTTAAAACATTGTTATGCTACCTCCCGATCTCTTGAAAAAAATATGTTTCAGGAGAGCTCGCTGTCAGTTCTTATCAGGTTTTCAGTCATGCTAGTTCCCATCCTGGCTTACACCTGGGGCTCAGAACAGAATACAATAAAGCTCACTTTATTAAAATATACAACATTGTTTTAAAAATAGACGATAAGTCACCCACAGTGCTACCCTAAGCAAGGATGTTTTAAGGCAATGCCAGAAATTTACATGTACTTTGATGAATAGGAATATCAGAAGGGCACTGGTGAATCAGACCAAATGCCTAAGGAGTCCAGAAATCTGTTCCTCCACAGTGATCAATCAGATGTCTCTGGGAAGTCCACAAGCGTGAGGGCAACAGACCTGTCAAATTGCCATTCTCCAGTTCAAGGTATTCAGGGACAAGCCATAATCCAGGCGACTCCCAACCCCAGAAGCACTTTGGGGATTTGAGAAACTGTCATGGGTACCATTACATTCCCATTTCACAGAAGAAAAATAGGCCCAGCTCAGACACCTCCCCCAAGAAAACTGAGACACAAAATTTCCCTTCAAAAAAGAACCCCCCCCCAACAAAAAGCTCTTTTCTTAATGACAGGTAGTTAGCAGATGGGGTCTTAGCAGATGCCAAGGGTGTGTGTGTGCATATCTATAGGTGCCATGTTGAGGCCTCCAACCTTTGGGGTTTTATAGGCCATTGCCGAGACCTTGAATTGGGCCAAGTAACTCATTGGCAGCAAGCACTTTCAGCACCAGTGACTCATGGTCCCATCAGCTGCCCCACTTTCCAAACTAGGACCAGTTGTAGCCTCTGGGCAGTCTTCAAGGGCAGCCCCCCACATGTTTAATCAGTATATAAATCCTGTTGAAAAAACCCAACAACCCCAAGTACAGTTGAGCTGAAGCAACCTTTGCTCTTGTCTCCCCATTTCCATTCCGATTGCTTCTCCACCCATTATTTTGAATGTATTTTGTAGCATGAAAAGAGGATGCAAAACAATTGTGCTGCATGAGATCTGCCTTGGGTTCCTCCTTCAGGTCTTTTAAAACAACATTTCCCCATCTGATAGCTAGCTGTCGTCTTTATTCCCTTCTCTCCCTTTGTTCCAATTAAGCTATTTCTCAAAACCACCTCCACAACTCTTTACTCTGAAACAAACAACGTTCCTCCCCCTTCCCTGTCCCCCCCACCTTATTTGCTTCATGTTCCCAAGGACTGATGGAAACAATTGTCAAGAACATTGGTTCCCCTTGAGGTATGGCTGGAATTCTCATCCACTCCATGGCGTGTGAGGGTTTGTTGCTTACATTTCATGTTCTACATCTCAGGGGTGCTCAACACATTTGAAATGTTAATCTAGGAAGTGTGCCCCAAAGGAAGAAGTAGAAAACATGTCTATGTAGATTAAGAACAATAGACCTTATCCAAAGAAGATTCATTCATTAAGAGTGACCCAATTTCCCCTGTTCCATCTCTTGATTGTTTCTTTCTTTTCTTTTATACATTTTTATTAATTTTTAACATATCATTTCCAACAGTCATTTAACATACATTCTTATCTTATACAATATTTTAGAGTTCCGTCAACTACCTCGGAAGATTTTCTGTTCTTTATCACTTTATCTGCATTTCTTAATTACTTTTAATTGTCCTTAACTAATAATTCTCTTCATAATCTTCCTTGCAATATTTCACCTAATCCTCTTTACAAAACGTCTTGCAGTCCTACTAGCATAATCTGTGTATTACAATTGCTTTTCAAATAGTTCAAATATTTACTCCAGTCTTCTAAGAATCTCTGGTCCCGCAGGTTTCGAATCCTTCCTGTCAGTTTGCCTAATTCTGCATTGTCCATTAATTTCATTTGCCACTCTTCTTTCGTCGGTAATTCTTCTTGTTTCCATTTTTGTTCCAATAATATTCTAGCTGCTCTTATTGCATATAAAAACAATTTACAATCCTGTCTATTAATATCCTCCCCATCTCTTGATTGTTTCATGGATTTTGTCCATCTCACATTCTACTCCTTTTGAAATCCTGCTAAACCAGAATGCTTTCTAATATTAATTATGAACTTAGGTAGAGGAGCCCTGCTAGATTTTGTCAAAGCTCCATTTGATCCAGGATCTGAGTGCAACGTCCCTCTCTCATCACTTGCAATTTCCCTGTATGAATCAACTAAGAAGGGGGTCTATGTACCATCATGCATCATGTGTGTGAGTGTGTAAGAGCGTGGGATATCCACACCCACCATTGGCATGTGGTCTCCAGTTGGCTGGCCAAGGGTGAATGTGGTCTCTGCACCCACAATGTTAACCACTCCTGGGCTGTAAGCACAATCGCATTGTGACTGTATTTCCATTTTCTAAATATACCTCGGTGTGCATTTACATTGGTAAAGCATCACACACAAAACAAACCTTGATGCATTCATGTGTACAACAAGGAAGGTAAGAAGAGCCTTAATCTAGTTCGTGTCCCTTTTGTGTCCATCCACTGCTTCAAATCCATTTTGTTCTGTTTCTGTGAGGAAATTCTGTGAGGAATTCTGTGAGGAATGTGAGTAGATGGCTCCAGTTCTACAATTCTAAGATTCTAAGGGCCCATTTATTTATGTTTTTGTTTTGTTTTTTAAAAATCATTTTTATTGATTTTCCAATAAAAACAGCCAACATATCCACATCACAATCCAAAAACAATAAACTAAAAACAATAAACTAAAATAAAAAACTGACCAAATTACAGTCCGAATTGTTAATTATTAACTTTTCCGGGCTCCCCATAGTCTGGACCTCTGAAGAATATCTCTAATATCTTCTTCCTGCTTCTTCTTGTTGTTTTCACTATTTATTTATGTTTTGCAGCTACCAGACTGAGGCCACTTTAAATTGCTACCAGAAACACCGGTCTGCAGCAGCACATTATGCATTTCAGGCAATATTTCCATACTGCCTGAAGCACCTTTCTTTTTACATGTTTGTGTTGGCCTTGTGAAAACCACCCTAGTTGCACAATGAGCTTCCACATGCAAACGGCTCATTATGTTGAAGCAGATGCTGTGCTGAATAACACATTGGAATGAGAGGTGGTCCTAAGCTGCAACGATTAAAACATTTTAAACATTCAGCAAATGAATGATTTCTCTCTGGTTCTCTTCTCTTCCCAGGAGTCTCTTTTCCACCACAACCATTAATGTAACTTCTGTCGCTTCTTCCCATCTCATGCATCTTCCTCCTCCATAGCAGTTTCTAGCAGTGCTGCTGCATCCTCCTACTTCTGGTCTCCCTCAACTTTTTCTCACCAGCAAGCTGCTCGTGATCATTACCCCACAAAAACTTCCCAGTCGGCATTTCAAGACCCACCACCTTGAAAGCTGCAAAGCCTGGAACCATGAGAGATCAGCATCTTTTTCTCCCTTCCCCCCTTGGGGATAGGAGGCAAGATGTTCAGAGGCTGTTCTCTTATACTCAGCAGTCACATCTGACTTTGTCAGAGGCCAAGACCACACACATGAGTGACGATAGCCTTTCCCTGCTCAAGTAGCCATCCTTGTGCCTACAGACCACCTCTCCTGGTATGTCCCACGGAGGACCTTACGGTCTTCAAATAAAAACATCTTGGAGATCCCGGGCCACAGGGAGGATAGACTGGCCTCAACCAGAGCCAGGGCTTTTTCAGCCATGGCCCCAATCTGTTGGAATGCTCTGTCACAAGAGACTAGGGCCCTGCGGGACTTGACATCTTTCCGCAGGGCCAGCAAGATGCAGCTGTTCCGCCATGCCTTTGGCCAAGGCACAGTCTGACACTCTCTCTCCTTCTGTAATCTTCACAGAACTCTAACCCAATGGTTGCCATTAATTTGATTCTAAATTGATTCTAGAATGTATGTTAATTACAGTGGTACCTCTGGTTAAGAACTTAATTCATTCCGGAGGTATGTTCTTAAACTGAAACTGTTCTTAACCCAAGGTACCACTTTAGCTAATGGGGCCTCCCGCCGCCGCCACACGATTTCTGTACTCATCCTGAAGTAAAGTTCTTAACCTGAGGTATTACTTCCGGGTTAGCAGAGTCTGTAACCTGAAGTGTCTATAACCCGAGGTACCACTGTAATTGACTGTGCGATTTTTATGTACACTGTGCTATTTTTCTCCATTGTTAGCCGCTTTGGCTGGGGAGGGTGGGATACAATTAAAAAATTATTATTATTATTATTATTATTATTATTATTATTATTATTATTATTAGCAAAGGCAACACAAACTAATCTGCTATTTGAAGGACAAGATGACCCCACCCCAAGTCCAGGAAGTGAACAGCCTGAGTGCTAAACCTTATTTCAGCACTCGCCGTGGAACTCTGCCAAACCTGAGGACAGCAGCCGAGCTTAGCAGACACGGGGCAGGCTGTGTGGTACACAAAGCACCACAATGGAATCATAGAACTGTAGAGCTGGAAGGGATCTATTCCAACCCCCTTGCAATGCAGGAATCTCAGCTAAAGCATCCATGGCAGATGCTTAAAAACCTCCAAAGAAGGAGAGTCCATAACCACCCGAGGGAGACCGTTCCTCTGTTGAGCAGCTCTTACTGCGTGTTGAGTCCCACAATGCCACCCCCACCAAAAAGAATGCACACTTCACACATTGATTTTTGTTTAAGGTTTTTGGCATCAATTTTGGCCACAACTTTATTTAAATACAGAATTGTGAGTGGTTGTTTAGGCATTGGTTATGACTATCTGTCCATGCCCAGGGACAGAGCTGACTTCCGGATACCAGCGGAAGCCAGCGTGGGAAACAAGTATTGGGTGAGAAAATGAGGCTGGGCTTCAAACCATCATTTCTCACCCTCATGTTCTGGTGGGGCTTGCACGGCCCAGGTCCGATTCCAGGGACAAGGACAAAAGAATGGCAAGCCCCTGGATTCCTTTAACAGAATTCCCTTTTCCGCACCACCATTGGAGGGGTAGGCACTTACCCCTCCACCAACCAATTTTTAACCAATGCCTAACCGCCATAGAGCCCCAAGCTCACCGCCAAACCACTCACAAACCCAGCCAAGACCTCAGCTTAGCCACCACCGCACCCAGCCAAACCTCATTCCCAGAGGCTGAAAGATGCACTCCATCATCCCTAAAGAGGGATTCAACCCGAAAAAGAATCTCGGGGTGGGAAATCACCTCACCACCCAGCTCCAAGATCTTTCTCGACACCGCAGCATTGATACGTTTTCTGGCCTTTTCGGTGGCGGCTGGGCAACGACTGCCCCTCCAAACACGTCGTTGCAACAGCCTTGACCAAAATTTTTTTGCTGTAGGTAACATTGCCCGTAGCACCTCCAGGTCGCTCAAAATTGCCACACGTAACGAAAGACAGTCCATGGAAACCAGGTCGTTCTCGCCCAGTTGCACCACAATAGCCGCGGGCGGCCCTTCCAAAAGCACCTGCCTCCGAATCAGCGGCAGGAACTCAGACCAGCGCATCCCTCGCCTGGACAGCCAAGACAAGTGGACATGTGGAGGAAGGCCGAGACCTGCTCCTAATCCAGACCGTCGAACTCCAATGCCAGCCCAGTACACGATACTGTGTCCCACCATCCAGACGCGGACAGCCGCTAAACCTGAGATAAACAAGCAAACAAAATGAAAGCATACTACAATGCTAGCGGACATAGCCTCTAAACGCATTTGATTTCCAGCGACCCAGGTCCATGATTCTGTCGGCTGACAGACCCCAATGTGCTGCAGTCGTGGCTGCCCCAATCCTAAAGGAATGAGGGGCAAAACCAGTAGCCGACTCCCCACAGGCCATGATTGCTTTCCGCATCACCATCACAAACTGGCGCCTAGATAAGGGTAATCCATTATCATGTTTCAGCAACGGGCCATCCCCTGAGGAGCGAACCGCCAGGAACTTCCTAACATCCTTCACAGGGCAAGGGCCTGCTTCCTTCGTAGCAGGGAGACGAATGAGGGCTCCCCTACCCCTCTGATCCGTTTTTGAGTTCCTGATTGTAATTCTCAGCTCCTCAGGTAACAGCTGCACATCCTGTAAGAGCAGACCCCTAGAACTACCGTCCCTGTGAACTTCGAGCACAAGCTCACCCACCCGTAAGGCACCAAAAAAGGTGATAGAGAAAGCCGCCGAAAACAGGTGGGCCTCATATTTGGACCAGCATACAATCCGTAGCGCTTTACGCATCCTGCTCAACAAGTTGAATGAAATAGGGCACCGAGAAGCTGGGCAGGGAGGACACATTCTACTCCAACCTTCCAGGGCCTTGCGAACCACAAACTTTGCGCAAGGATCCTCATCAAAGTAAGATTTACAGAAAAAGGCAATGGCAGCCGCTTGCATTCTAATTGTCTTGGCCGCACGCCCCAACTGAAACAAGTGTGCCAAATATTTTAACACCTGAGAGGAGGAAGGTGGGCCCCTCCTTTCATCATTGGCCGGCAGATGAGAAAAGATACGAAAATCATCCCAAGCTTTAGAGTATGACCGGAGAGTAGAAGGGGAAATAGATGCTGCTACTCCCTGAAAAACTAATTGCTGCCAAGGTTCCAGAGATGATCCGGGAAATATTCCAGACGTTCCTGAGCCTCTGGAACTAGAAGTCTGAACCGCTCCATCTGAAAACGGGACAGAGCATCAGCAATTTCGTTAGATACCCCAGGAATGAAACGTGCAGAAAACACTATATTACAACGCAAACAGTGTAATACGAAAGCCCGCAAAAGGGCCGACACCCTGGGAGAGCGTGACGACAGTTTAGCCAACACGTTCACCACCGCCTGGTTGTCAGTCCAGAAGCAAACACGACGATCTCTGAAATCATCGACCCACAAGTGTACAGCCACTGCAATGGGAAAAAACTCAAGAAAAGTTAGATCCCGCATAATGGCTTCACCTTGCCAGGCGGGTGGCCAACGCTCGGCGCACCATCTGCCTTTCCAATATATACCAAAGCCCAGGGAACCTGCAGCGTCCGAATGGACCTGAAAATCATCATGCAGATTCAAGGTGTCTTGCCACAGGGATACACCATTGAAATCTTCCAGGAACTGAAGCCAAATCAGGAGATCAGCCTTGACCTCACTGGAGAGGCGAACCCGATGATACGGGGCCTTCAGCCCCGCGGTGAGACGAGCCAGGCGTGAACAAAAGGGGCGCCCAGGTGCCACCACCCTGCAGGCAAAATTCAGGTGGCCCAATAACGACTGGAGTTGCCTAAGGGACACTTTTTTCAAAGGAAGCAATTCCTCTATAACTTTTTTCAACGCGACCAGCTTATCCTTCGGCAAGCGGGACGTTTGAGCCACAGTATCCAACAGGATGCCTAAGTAAGTGAGTTGGGTCAAAGGACCCTCAGTTTTTTCGGCTGCGAGCGGAACGCCCAGTTCCTGCGTAAGCTCAGCAAAGGCATGCAGCAACACCGAGCAATTGCCGGTATCGTGAGCCGAGGCCAGTAAAAAGTCATCCAAATAATGCGTGACTCCACCCATTCCAGTCTTCCGTTTGAGGGCCCACTCCATAAACGTGCTAAAAGATTCAAAAGCAGCACACGCTATGGAACAACCCATAGGCATGGCTTTGTCAAAATAGTATTTTCCCTCAAACTGAAAACCAAGCAGCCAAAAATCCTCTGGATGGATTGGCAACAAATGAAATGCCGATTCAATGTCGCATTTCGCCAATAATGCGGCATGGCCAAATTTCCTAATCATCTTGATCGCTTGATCAAGGGAGGCGTACTTCACGGAGCACAGCTCCTGAGGAATAACATCATTGACTGAAGTGCCCACGGGATGTGACAAGTTATGTATCAAGCGATATTCACCCGGGGCCTTCTTTGGTACTATACCAAGCGGAGATACGTGCAAATTAGGAAATGGGGGAATATCAAAAGGACCAGCCATACGATGCATGGCTACCTCTTTTGCAATCTTCTTCCGAGCTACTTCAGGGAGCTTAAAAACTGACTTCTGATTAACAGGATTCCGTGCCACGGGAGGCATGGCTACCGGAATCCTAAAACCAACAGAAAAACCATCAACTAGATAACGTGCTGCAACCTTATCAGGGTAAGATTGCAGCCAAGCTTGGAGGGCCGACAAATGCACAGGAGTGTGAGCCAGGGATGACAGTACGCTATTTTCCTGTACCTGAGGTTGAGGGAAGGGGCACTGCCTTGGGGGGTTGCTGAGCACCCCCTCTCGCCCCACGAAAGGGCCGTCTACCACCAAAACATGCGGCAGCCGTATGAGTTCCGTTGCATTTTTCACACAAGTGGGCAAATCTGCACGTTGCACGCTGGCAGGAGCCCCTGTTAAAATCCCAGCATACAAAACGTCGGCCCGCACCAAAGGCAGGAAACCTTGGCTTCTGCTGCTCCGACGCTTTTTTGTCTATGAGTGGAGCCACATGAGTAGTCCACACATCGAGATCCTTACGATCCCAGCGAGCCGTAGGAATCTTGGCGGCGCGGCGCCTGAAATTCTCATCATATTTGATCACTGCTCTTCCACCAGCTTTGGTGAAAGCGGAGCGAACAATAGATAAGTAGACTATCAGATGAAGAGATCTCCTTGGGTAAGCAGCAGAAACCACGCCAGCGAAGACCTGGAAACAGTCGAGCCAATGTTCGAATGTCCTATCCGCGCTGGAGGCCCCAGGGAGTTTTTTAGATGAAGAACCCGATTTCTCTTGCTCTTCCGAAGGTGGGAGCAACTTGAATATGTCAACGTAGCGTCCATCTAAAATTCTGGACCGCAGTTTAGCAGACAAATGTGAACCTGGTATAATATCCCTGGCAGAGTTGGTCGAGACCTTAACGTCGGGAACCAAAGCGCCATCCCTACATTCCAGGACCGCCCCATATTTCGCCCGATGTGTATTGGCCCTTCGCTCCCAAGCCCACCGGGCAGTCCCGAAGCCGACTCACCAAAACCCCAGTAAAGCCGCAAAGCGGTGCCCTCACCATCGGAATCAGAGGATGACGTACCAGAATAAGAGGAAGATGAGTCGTCCTTCCTCCTCTTTGAACGCCTCCGTGACGATCTCTTGCGGCAACGCTTACCCCCCGAGGACTTCCTGGCAGGAACTGGAAGACTGTCCTCAATAGAAGACTCAGAATCAGGGTTCAACAGGGGTGTAACTGAAAGAGACTGCGAAGAGACAACACGTGAGGGGTCTGAACCCGATGGTACCTCAGGAGAAAGCTGAGGGGTAGCGCGTCGGTGAACCGAAGCTGCTGAGGGGCCGCGTCTCCCTGAGGCCCTCCTGGTGGCACAAACGGACCTCCGAGACCGGCCCCGTACTGCAGGTAAGTCGGGGGGCTGGGCTGACTGGTGGTCCAGAAACAAGCCCCCCGATGGTGACCCCTCTCTTCCATTTTCGCTAGAAGACGGAGAGGCCGGCGACGACGCCATTGCGGTTGAAGGGCGCCTTCCAGACGCAGACGACTGGGTGGAGCAATGTCGAAGGAAACCGTCCATTTGAGTTGCAAATCAGGATAAGGCAGCTGGGTCACCGGCCATGCTCTCCACCAAGGATTGAACCCGTGCCAGCGGCTGAACCGGAGTGGGTGACCGGAGCGCCTGGGATGGGCCTCTAATAGGCCGCTTCGGGGCGGTAGCTGGGCCCGGGCGGGCAGCGGCTTTCTTAGGAGCCATACCTGCTAGGTGGAGAGAAATCAAATAAATTAATACCACCCGCTCCAATTAAAGGAACTCAAAAGCAGACAGCCCCTTGTCCTGTTTGTTCAATAAGGAATAGTGAAATGAATTACTAAAGTGGCAGAATAATAGGGTTTAAAACAATAAACTAAATTACATAAAATAAATTAAATTAAATTAAAACAAATAAGATTAAAATAATTAAAATAAAATAAAATAAAATAATGTAAGAAATTAACTGAAGATACAATTAATTACAAAATAAAATAAAATAAGCTAAAATAATAAACGAACCAGGAAGGACAGGCGCAGCACGTGTCTGATGCGACTGTATGTCCAGCTAGTAATTATGCCAAGCAATCTTGTGCCTGCTTAGGCAGCCAGCAAAAGGCCCCCAACCGAGCAGGCCCCAATGGCTGCGTCAGGCCAACGAAGGAGAGAGGAGGCCCAATAGCCACTTAAACAGAGGGGAAACCCAAGCGCAGCCCAGGCGCGATAGCAGGAATAGCCACAAGAGGGGGCAAGGCAACGCAAGTACCGGCACACCCCAGTGCAGACAAAATGGAGCGCCTCCACCTATTGCGCAGCAAAATTTCCCACCGCGGGAAGGCGCAGGCCGCGCCGGAGGTACGCGGAGGCCGCTGCGTGCCGCTGGAGAGGCACGCGGCAACTCCCTCTGGGGCCTGCGAGGGTCCGCCAAAAGAAGGCGCCCGCTGCGCCCAAAGTCAACCCGACGCACCGGGAAGAGGTGGGAAGGCGGAAAAGGCCCCTCCGCCGAAGCCGCGGCCTGGGAGCCGCCGACGCTGCGCGCCACTGGAGAGGCGTGCGGCAACTCCCTCTGGGGCTTGCTAAGGCCCGCAAAAGGGAAGCACCCGCTGCGCCCAACAATCAACCCAGCGCACCGGGAAGGTGCGGGAAGGCAGAAAAGGCCCCTCCGCCGAATCCCCGGCCTGGGAAGCGCCCACGAGGTAAGTGGTGGGGGGAGGGGGGAACGCGGCGGCGTCTCGCGGCTGCAGCCGCGAAGTCAAATCAAATTAAATACCTGGCGCTCCTGCGGGGAATCTCCGGCTGAGCGGATCTCTCTCCGAGCCAGGAGGCCGGGGAGGCAAAGCCTCCCGGGGCAGGGGTGGGGGCCCCACCCTCAGCCCACACCTTTGCCGCCAAGAAATTAAGCAGGGGTGGAAAAAGGAAAATACGAAAATGAAGGATGGGTATTTAGAAGAAGAATTAGGGGCAGAGGAGAAATTAGAGGAAAAGAAGGGAACGAAGGATGAGGGGAAGAGGGCCAACACCCGAAATTAAGGCTTAATTCAGCAAGGCTATACAACCGTTTCCAGAAGTGAACCGCTCCTTGATCCGGTGCAAAAGCCAAGAGGACGCCCAGCAATGGCGACCTGTATTTAAAGGCTCTAACCCCACCTCCGAAATTGGCAACATACAAAACTCCCCAGTAACCCAATTAACCCCTTAAAGGCCTGGGTTATCCAACCTGCCCAGTCATACCAGGGTGGCCTGTATTCCCCAACCGCAACACATGCTCTCATTTAGGGAGAACACGTTCTGTCTTCTCACTGCTGATCCCTGTTGCCCATTCTTTGCTGCCTGGGGCATCTGTCTCACTCTGTCTAACAATAGGGGCCTATAGATAAAACATGTGCCTTTTGCTAGAGAGGGCAATGGGGTGAACCTTTGTTGTTGTTGTTGTTCAGTCGTTTAGTCGTGTCCGACTCTTCATGACCCCATGGACCACAGCACGCCAGGCACAACTGTCTTCCACTGCCTCCCGCAGTTTGGTCAGACTCATGTTTGTAGCTTCGAGAACACTGTCCAACCATCTCGTCCTCTGTCGTCCCCTTCTCCTTGTGTCCTCAATCTTTCCTGGTCTTTTCCAGGGAGTCTTCTCTTCTCATGAGGTGGCCAAAGTATTGGAGTCTCAGCTTCAGGATCTGTCTTTCCAGTGAGCACTCAGGGCTGATTTCCTTACGAATGGGGTGAACCTTTATCCATGCCTAATTCCTGGACGTCAAGGGTACAGCTGACGAGGGGGGAATTGTGCTTCATCAGGAATGGAGCCAGTGGTGCAGTCCTGCTGTCACTTAAATTGTGTGTTTCCTACTTCATGCATGTAACACAGGAAGCAGGCATTATCCTTATTCTAAGCCATAGGGTAGCTATGGAATTGCTATCCCCCATTATTTGTGGTACCCCACATGGGTACCTGACCAAACCATGGCTTGATTCCAGCTGACTGCTGGTTTTGCACTCAAGAGACTGTGCCTAACATTTCCTAGACACTGCTTTGTTTTTGTTTGCTTTTAATCTCCCTGATATACCTCATATATAATAATTCAGATTTTTCTCCACCCCTCCACCTCTGTTCATATGTTCAGCAATTATGTGCTGCATTTGCCCTTTTGTTCTCTTTGTGTGCGCATCAGATTCATCAACCGTTTATCTATTTATTGTCAGAGAAAGGACTGAACGCATGTGGGTGGCTTGTTCTTTTAAAAGGGCAATGTTTATTGGTGCTGAAAAACAGGATGGTCATCTTTGTTATCTGCCAAGGAGGTTTTTGACTCCAGGAAAGTTCTGCAATTTCATGACACATTGCAATGACTAAATCACTCTGGTGACGTTCACTGAAATTTAGAATCTATCACAGTTTATGTTCATGCATGGCTGAGGCGAAGTTCTGCAGGAAAACTCTAATACCACTTCTTTTTGGAGTTTGGAGACCCTTTCCTGGCTCCCACTGGATGAAGGATTCCAACTTCGTTTTCTGGTACAAACTTTATTATTCAAATCAGTACAGTACATTAGCAAGGCAAGGATCACGACTGCAACCATTCCGCAGAAGAACTAAGCAGGCTAAGGTGTTGATCCAACAGTTGATATGTGCCTTAGGGTCCAGGAAAGAAAACCAGGCACTGCTTCAGCACAGTATGCAGTATGTATCTTGGAACTGAACAAGCAAATGGGAAGTACTTCAGATGGGCAGGACATGAGCTTTCTGTTCACACCAGCTCTGGTGTCTCTAGGTGTCTCTAGGGGAGGCAAGAGTGCTGACTTGGAGCCAGGCTGAGAATGAGACACCTCCTTGATGAGTAAAGGTGAAGGCTTTAGTGGCCCAGGAGGCAGCAGAGATGGTGTGTAAAGAAGGTTCAGAATCAAGACTGTGGATATGGCAGCCAGCTGGGACCCTCTGCATGCCTGGACTCCTCATCCACAGTTTCATTGCCTGAGTGCTTTTCACGATTCTCAGACCACTGGTGCAGCAGAACCCAACCTGCTGGGTCCCTCTCTGGAATCACCAGATGAAAACTTCTTGAGCTCCTCTCACTCTCACCCTGTCAGGAGTCCAGCCCACAGCTTGATAACACAGTGAGTGTAGTTAATTAAAAAGGATGCTTTATTGTCAAAACAAACAGATAGCTCCGGATGGCTTAACACAGCCTCCACCATCATCAGTCAAGATGACCCTTCTGAAGACTGCTTCCGGCATGACCAGAAGCAACTGAACTTTCGCTTCATGCGTCTTTTGTTTTGCTTCCTATCTTGCAGCCCTCTCATTCACCGAGACCTCAGACTGAGTGGGTCAGCTCCTGCCTCTTCCCCATTCTCTGAGAGGCTGTCTCTTTACTCTTTCCCCCCTGTTTGTGCTTCCGGTGAGCTTTGACTGTGTTCTAGCCTAGTCTCAGCCATTCCCTTATCAACTGACATTCCAAGGGGCAAGGGAGTTGGCACTAGCCAATGCTCGTCCTGCATGACAGTTAACCCTCTCTGTTCCTGGCTGCTTTCTGCAGTTGGCTGCAATCCTTCCCTGGGAACTGGCTCATTCCTGACACTCCCCTTGTCCTGATCTGACCAGCCCCTCCATGGGGTCTCCTTAGAGCAGAGGTATCCATCTTGCCTGTGGCGTTTGACTGCTGGACCACCGGCGTGAACCTAAAAGAGGGGGGGATGGCTAAAAACTTAAAATCTCAAGCAAGAAAATACATCAATTTGGGAAGGCGAATAACATAATTGGCAGTGAAAATGCTATTCTCTGGTGATATAAAAGCTTTGTTGTTGTTGTTTTTAAGAAAAGAGAGTTCTGATTTTGTATAACTGTCCTAAAAGGAAACTCAGCAGCAGTAGGCAAGAGGTGACACCCCCCCCCCAGCTTTTGCCCTCCTCTTTCAAACTGCTGTGAAAACCTATTTATTTATTTATTTATTGTTTCGGCAAGAGTATGGAAAATCAGATAACAGGGCAGTGAATTCTTGCGTTGAAAGGTACTAGGGGAAGAAGATCTAGAGCATTGACAAGAACATCACTGCAGGAACCACTTTCGGAGCTGAATCAAAGCAATTATAGTGAAAGAAGACAAAGTGTACTTTCTTCGATTATGACCTCCCATAACTTCCTCAACGGAAGCTAGCATGTGGCTTTCTGGGATTGATTTTCTGCTGACGGAGGGGAAAGAACAAAAAGTTCCCCTCAGAAGCACTGTGAAAGATGTATGGCTGAGAACAAGAGTGAAGAACCTCAGCCCCAGGGGCTGAAAATGTCCTTCTGTCCTGGCTGCCAGCTTCAGAAACAGTACTTGAATAACATTAAAAGAGAATTGGACCAATTCATAAAGAACAAGGCTTTATGAGAGCCAGTGTGGTGTAGTGGTTAAGAGCGGTAGTCTCGTAATCTGGGGAACCGGGTTCGCGTCTCTACTCCTCCACATGCAGCTGCTGGGTGACCTTGGGCCAGTCACACTTCTCTGAAGTCTCTCAGCCCCACTCACCTCACAGAGTGTTTGTTGTGGGGGAGGAAGGGAAAGGAGAATGTTAGCCGCTTTGAGACTCCTTTGGGTAGTGATAAAGCGGGATATCAAATCCAAACTACTATTCTATTCTTCTTCTTCTTCTTCTTCTTCTTCTTCTTCTTCTTCTTCTTCTTCTTCTTCTTCTTCTTCTTCATGGATACTGTGCTGGGCCCAGTTTTAACCCGAGCCACGCGGTCCAGGTCTGGTCCCGAATCCAAGGATTCGACAAGGAGTCAGTCCAACAGGGCCAAGGCAGGAAACTGGGCTAGGTCAGGCACAAGGTCTCAGCAGGTTCCAGCAAGCAGCAATGTTACTCCCACAACCTGGGGTGGGGTCCGGCAGCCTTTTATCTCTGATGGGGTAATGACCAGTCCTGATCCTCCGGTGACTCACCTCCCTGTCTCGCCTGAAGGCGAGCACTCCTCCTGTGAGTACTCAGGTCTATCCTCTCAGACCTCAGTCTCTGCAGCTCGGGAGATGTCGGTGGGTTACTAGACCCAGAGGCCACCTCAGCCTCTCCTGACTCAACTGGTAGTGGAGCAGCTGTAAGTGATTGCCCAGCTGAAGGCAACAAGGTAATCCCCACATCTGGAGCCAGGGCAGGCTCAGGCCCCTGGCTTGGCCCAGCTGGTGCTTGTTGCAGGGGAACCTGTGCAGACTGGGGCTCTACAGAATCAGCCTCCAGACTCTATTCACATGCTGCCTGAGGCAGAGGATCTGGTGTGGACTGAGACTCCTCCGGCTCCGAGTCCGAGCCCGAGTCCTAGGCCATCACAGCTACAAGCCATGATGGTTCTGCTCTGCTTCCATGGTCGGAGACAGTAATGCTTCTGAATACCGTATTTTTCGCTCTATAGGACGCACCCGACCATAGGACGCACCTTGTTTTAGAGGGGGAGAACAAGAAGAAAAAAAATCTCCCCCTCTCTGCGCAGTGCCCCTTCAGCGAAGCGGCAGGAGAAACAGAGCCCCTTCCATTTCTCCTCCTGCTTCGCTGAAAGGGCGCTGCGCAGCTTTCCCTCTCTGCTGAAGCCAGGAGAGTCTTGCTCTCCGGGCTTCAGCAAAAGGAACCCGAAGCCTGCAAAGCGCAGCGCAAGTTCCCACTGCACTCCAAACGCTTCAGGTGCACCGACCCCTCTCACTCTCCAGGCTTCAGCGAAAGCACCACGGAGCCGAGGGAGTGAGGAGGGAGCGCTCACTCTGCGCTTTGGAGGCTTTGCGTTGCTATCGCTGAAGCCAAGGAGCCTGCATTCGCTCCATAGGACGCACACACATTTCCCCTTAATTTTTGGAGGGGAAAAAGTGCATCCTATAAAGAGAAAAATACAGTGGTGCCTCGCAAGACGAAAATAATCCGTTCCGCGAGTCTCTTCGTCTTGCGGTTTTTTCATCTTGCGAAGCAAGCCCATTAGCGGCTTAGCAGCTTAGCGCTATTAGCGGCTTAGCGGGCGTAGCGGATCAGCTGATAAGCGGCTTAGCGGATCAGCTGATAGGTGGCTTAGCGGATCAGCTGTTAAGCGGCTTAGCGGATCAGCTGATAAGCGGCTTAGTGGATCAGCTGTTAAGCGGCTTAGCGGATCAGCGGATCAGCTGTTAAGCGGCTTAGCGGCTTGGGAAAAAGGGGGTGGGAAGGGAAAAAACCCCCGCAGAAACTCGCAAGACATTTTCGTCTTGCAAAGCAAGCCCATAGGAAATTCGTTTTGCGAAGCACCTCCAAAACGGAAAACCCTTTCATCTAGCGGGTTTTCGGTCTTGCGAGGCATTCGTCTTGCGGAGCACCACTGTACGGTACCTGTTGCTGGAAACCACAGGAGGGAAGAATACTCCTGTGTTTGAATCATGCTTGCAGATTTTCCACTGGAATCTGAGCGGTCCCTTTGAGGAAAGGATGCTAGATACACCATTGGCCTTATTCAGCAGGCTGTTCTTATGACTCTTTTCTTTATTTATTTCATAAGAATTATACAAGACTGAATTGTGAAGAACCTCGAAGTGGTTTTTTAAAAAGTTAAAACAGTAAAATCAAGGGAGGGGTATCACAACTGTACCTTTATACATGCAAAAGTTAAAATACTAAAACAGATTAAAAGTACCTCCATTTCCTCTTGTCTTGATTGTTGTCATAGGCTTTATTCCACAAGTCATCATGTGGTTTAAACACAAAGCAAATTACAGGCCACACGGTTCAAAATTTCAAAGCAGAGCTCTGAGTTACATGTCCTGCTCATCACTTTCTCCGAACACATGTCTAGAACCTCAGCAACCTCTCCTGATTCAGATGGAACTTAGAGATAGGGCTGGATGTCATCCACATATTGGTGACACTTCAGTCTAAAACTCCTGATTACACCTTGCTGTGGCTTCATATAGATCTTAAACAGCATGGGGAACAAGTTGGATTCCTGCAGGTCACCACAGGAAAGATCTTATGGTGCCTAACCATAACTATCTCCCATAACTATCTTCTGGGAACGGGTATATAGTGCTCTCAACCCCAACCTCCTTGAACCACTTCAGAAAGATACCATGGTCAATGGTATCAAAAACCACTGAAATGTCAAAATGTCAAAAAAGCCAGCAGGGCCTCCCTTCCCTGATCTCCCCGCCAACAAATCTCTCTCTCTCTCTCTCTCTCTCTCTCTCACACACACACACAAAATCAATCAATCAATCAATCTAACACACACAAATTAGCATCTTAGTGTGCATTTATACAAATGGAAACATTTTTGTATGCAGTTTTGCATAACATGCACATTTTTGCAGGCAATTTCCCTAAAGCCATTTCCGACCTGGGAGGAGAGGGGGTTGCGGGCTAATCCCTCCCACACGCACGCGGCCTTTGCGCCCGTGTGAACAGGGAATCCCCGGGCGTGTCTTCAACCCGGCCCGCCAATCAGCGGGTCGGGGAGGCGGGGCCTAGCCTATTTAAGGCCAGGCACGCCCGGGGACCACCCTCTTTCACCCTTTCCAGCTGAGAGGTTTTCCCATCCCACCCACCCTTAGGCTTAGGGTAGGTATGACCTTGCTATGGACTTCGATTGGTCGCCGCAAGGGGCCTGGTAGGAATTTTTCCAACTTGGCGCATTTTGAGCCTTTTGGTTTTTTCACCTACCTCGTAGCAAATGTCACAACTTCCCGGTATTGGCGGTTAGGCTTTGGCAGGGGTTCATTGTTATGCAAATGAATGGGGGGGGAGGAAGCGCCATCACCTTCCCCCCAATGAAAGGGGTAGTCCGGTAGAGGACTCTGGGGGGCATTGCCTTGTCCAAAACCTAGGGAGGTAAGGGCCTCCGGCACGCCCCCGAGCGGTGACACCCGTGGGATCCTAGTTGGCGTACTTCAACAGGACTCCCACGGCTTGTGGACAACCCTTCCCAGTTCCCATGCCGGGTAGTCGATAGGAGCCAATGCCTAAAGCCAATACCTTTCAATTCTGTAATCAATAAAGTTGTGGCCTTTTATGCCCATTAACCTTAAATAATGTGTTCAGTGTCTTCATTTCACTTGGGGGAGGGTACTTGCCACGCAATATAATGCATTTTTGCATTCCTTCCACAAATATATGTTGTTTCATGCTACAGTATGTACATTTGCATACGCATAATTTATTTGGACACCCACTTCAAAAAATTGACAAAAGTACAAATTTCAAAGCACAGCTGTGTTTCAGCTCACACATCCCCCCCCCCCCCAGGAAGTGCTAATTAGGTTCACATTAAAATGCAAACTGAACAGCCTTTCTGCCTTATCTCTAGTTGGAGGACAGAAGTGTTAAAAGGCAAATCACCAGCTGATTAGACTGTCGATTGTGTACATCTTTTTTGTATGAATCACCCTCATTACTGCAGGAAAGGAAAATGAGACCTTCCCTTTGCTGAGAAAAAAGAGGTGAGAGACAAAAGCTCAACAGCTCAGACATTTCCAGTTAATAGAAGTAATTCTTAAGTGCTCTGGCAATTGTCACAGTCCTTTGTGCACCAGTAGCGGTTTAGTCATGTTATGTCTGGAGCTGGACTGAGGAGGAATGGAGGGAGCCACTCCTCGCTCTCTCTGCACCTTCCAGAGAAGAGGAGGACAGTATAGATTTAGAACAGTGGTTTGCAGACGGGCATAGTTCAAAGGCTGCAGAGCGGGAAAGCTGGAAATAGTGGGGGAGCAGCAGGAAGAAGAACCTGGGGAGAGTAAGATGGCAGACTCAGTGTCTTTGGAGAGCATTCCTGAGCCCCCCTCTCCTAGATGTAGACGGGCACTGAGAGTGATAGAACAGAAAACTCAGAGACAGAAAGCTCAGTTCAGCTGGTGCAGGGATGACGCAGAATAAAGGAGACAGAGGGGTTTGGGATTTACTTGGAGCAACGCCATTATTTAATAGAGACAACATTGCTTTCTCTCTATGTGTGAAAACTGAATAAATTATGTGGTCATAACTCTTTTTTGTTATCTGCTTTTCGACTGCCACCAGGGGAGGGATTGCAATTCCCTGAAGTCTTGACATGCTGGCCACATGACCTGGAAAGCTGTCTGTGGACAAATGCCAGCTCCCTTGGCCAGAAAAGCGAGATGAGTGCCACACCCCATAGTCACCTTTGACTGGACTTAACCGTCCAGGTGATTAAGTGCATAGGGCGGTATCTTCGTCAATAATGACTGGTGTTCAAGGACATCCTTTTCTCTAACTTGCTGAGTGAAGGGATTGGGAACTAGGAAGTGTGGAGACAGCTGCCAGCTAAAGGCAAACTTTAAATTATCTCAGGACAATCCTACCAGGGAGTCTCATTATACAGTTTTCTGAGGGCTATCTGGAAGAGGTAGTCCATTATTATTACAACAAATGTCTGTTATTACAATAAATGGTTAGCTTTATTTGGGAAAAGGGGAACCAGGAAATAACTAGAAGTGTGCATTGTGTTCCTTTGTATTTTCACACAGCATGGGCCAAAGCAGCTGATAAGCAGAGTTTCTCATGAAATTCTATGAAGCTAACTCTTATTACTGTCCCTAGCCTGAAATAACTTTAAAGAGAGTGAACACTGGTGTAAGGTGTTAAGAGCACTGGGGACAGTTTGACAGCATTCTTCCATCCTCTGGTAAATGCTGACATACCAGCTCTGAGAGTGTATTTCTATGGTTCAGTATGAAATGGGGATCAAGCCATTCCTACTGTTAGATAGAATGGCTTTGGATATTATGGAAAAGCAGCAAATTGTTGCTTAATTCAGAACTGCATTTTTACTGCCAGGGAGCAAGAGAGATACTTAGGGGGTTTCCTGCTCCAGGTGCCAAATAATAATAATAATTGGGATTCCTCAGACACTATGCTCCTTGACCTGGATGAGGGTGTGTTGTTATGACTCAAGACAGAAAAATGCCTTGAACCAACCTTTCCAGGGGGCAAACTCACATTTTAAGCTGTTCAACACAAAGTCCCTGGACCTATTTAGCAGGATTTATCCAATCCTGCAGCAGGGACTTCCCTACCTGTCAATTTCATCTACTTCTGTGAAAAAGATTATATATATATATAAACACACACACAACTCAAAGAGAGGAATTGCCCAGATCCTCAAAACTATAATGTACAGGAAAACCACTGTGCCTATCCACCTGAAATTTGCAGAGGCTCAGTACCTTAGGAGTGATAACTGTGCCTGCAAATTTCATCCGAATCTGGCAGAGATAAACATATTAGGGATGCTGCTTTAAAAATAAATTATTGTTTAAGTTGTTTAGCATAGACGTTACACCCACTATCTGCTTTTAATCTGGCAGACTTTATTCACTTTATTCACTCTGGGTGGGCTACCATGATTGCCAGTTTCATTCACTGCACTTCTGTCAAAGGAATAATAATAAAAAAGTTATAATTATCATTGTTTCTCAATAGTAAATAGGGGAGAGGGGAAATGAAGAAAACGTGGATGGATGAGTTGAATCTAGCAAACTATGAAGATGATCTGTGTTTCCTTCACTACCACCCTGCCTCCCTATTGCAGTTTATGGAGTCTGTGATAATATAATATTTCCATTGTATTGTACCCACCTCACAGTGAAAAAGTCTGCCCTTGAAGAAGAACCACTCTAGCTATCATTTTCAAATTTAGCAGACTTCATCCTCACAGAAGGGGTGAGCATACCTGCAAATTCAATCCAGTTTGAGTCGAAAATGAAACAGTTATAGACTTTTCCATTATTCATTTTTAAATTGAAGTTTAAAGGGGCCCTGCATGAAACTTTCAGGATGTATCTGCCTAGACTTTGGGAGGCTTAATGCACTCTGGTGGAGCTGCTATTCCAGCCCCAGACCAAATCTACAATGTCCAAAATTTAGGAAAGTTACTTTTAGTCAGCATCCCTGTAATCATTTTGTTGGTGTGTGATTTGTGCCCATACTGTACTGTGATGGCCATTGGCTATAAACAATAACATTTGTTGTTCTATCCATTTTTAAATTCCCTTGTGTAGTGAATGGGGAGGAAACAGAGCTTATTTTTTAATTCATCTAATTCAGTCCTGAATAATATGTCAAATTTCAAAAAAGCAATTGTCTTGTTAACTTCATCAGAAGCAATGCAGAGACAAATCTTCTCACAAACAGGAAACAATCCATCTGGGTGGGGTTATTTTCAATATAGAAATGCCATATGAGAAAATACCTTGATTTCTGGAAGGTTGCATTTTAAAAACACAAAAGCCATGATCTAGCAAATAACAAAAGCAAAGGGTTTGTCTTGACAACCAAGGAAATGTAAAAATATCCCCACAGCCTTATGTAAGCTAAACCACCCTTTGAGAGAAGCCCAAAGGGATTTGGGTTGAAACCCATTGTATGTAGAAGAGGTGTGGTGATTGGGTGTAACATTTCAAAACCTTGGCTACATAAGTCCCACCATGATCCAGCTCAACCAGATAGAGAAATAGTGATGGCTTCAGTCACCAGAATTGCAAAGTCCTAAGCAATATGGCTCAGTTTGATATTGCCTTGCCGCTTATATACTCAACCATCAACATCAACTTCACTGGACTGGTCCTGTTCTTCGGATGCCTGATTATTGTCTTCCAAAGCAACTACTCTTTCCCAAAGCAACTTAAAAATGGAAAGAGTAATGCTGGTGGTCAACAAAAGAGGTTTAAATACTCTCTCAAGGCAAATCTATACAAAATGTAGTATAAACACCAAATACTGGGAAACACTGGCCTGCAAGCACTCCAATTAGAGAATAGCCTTTACTAAAGGTGTCATGGACTTTGAAGACGCTTGAACTCAGGATGAAAGGGAGAAATGTGCTAAGAGGAAGGCACATTTGGCAAACCCTCACCATGATCAACTCCCACCCGGAAACCTATGTCCCCTCTGTGGAAGGACGTGTGGATCCAGAATTGGCCTCCATAGTCACTTACAGACTCCCTGTTAAGACTGTGTTCGTGGAAGATAATCCTACTCGGCTATGAGTGATCACCAAAGATACCCAACCAGTTTTTGTACCCTTCAGGAGAGGACATCCTGCAGATGTCATCTTATCAGGAGGTCCATTCTGTACAATGCAGGAATTGATCCTTTAGTATGGCAACCCATTGGTAAGGCATCACTCACTCATCCTTTCTGTGCAGTTCTTTTGATGGTTGCACTGATGCATCAGAATCCCTTTAGACACAATAAAAGGAAACATCCAGACACAGCTTTAACATGCTGTAAACAGTTACAGATAGGTAGCCGTGTTGGTCTGCCATAGTCAAAACAAAAAAAATTCCTTCCAGTAGCACCTTAAAGACCAACTAAGTTAGTTCTTGGTATGAGCTTTCGTGTGCATGCGCACAAAAGCTCATACCAAGAACTAACATAGTTGGTCTTTAAGGTGCTACTGGAAGGAATTTTTTTTTTGTTATGCTGTAAACAATTCTCTTCAATAAAAGTCAAATGCTTGTAGGTATCAATAGAATGATGCATTTCAGCTCTGAAACACATATAATTTTGTTTTATGAAATAACAGCTCTCCCCAGGGACATCCTGTCTAGATGCATTCCTTTGGAACTCAACACATACCTTCAAACACATTAGCAAAAGAAAACATGTCAATATGCTCCAGGACACAAACTTTCTCTCTTCTGTTCCTGCATTGATTGATTGATTATATGCAAGCAGTCTGAGAAGTGCACAAGCTCAAAAATCTTCTTGGTGTAGTCACCCAAATTTCCAACTCCCCCTCCCATCCAAAAAAATGTCTTAAAAGGATAGGAATACGGGCTACATGCACTAGGCTTTGCATTCACCTGCACCCTATAGAGTTCTACTTTTAGTTCAGACCAGCAGGGTTCGGAACCTGGGCAGCAGCCCTAGGTGAACCAGGAGCCAGAGATAGGGAATTGAAGAACAAGCCCATAGGGTTTGTGAAGGGTCCTCACTGTGTGAGGAAACCATGAAACAAAGGTTCATATAGTTAAAGCTATGGTTTTCCCAGTAGTGATGTATGGAAGTGAGAGCTGGACCATAACGAAGGCTGATCGCCAAAGAATTGATGCTTTTGAATTATGGTGCTGGAGGAGACTCTTGAGAGTCCCATGGACTGCAAGACGATCAAACCTATCCATTCTCAAGAAAATCAGCCCTGAGTGCTCACTGGAAGGACAAATCGTGAAGCTGAGGCTCCAATAGTTTGGCCACCTCATGAGAAGAGAAGACTCCCTGAAAAAGACCCTGATGCTGGGAAAGATGGAGGGCACAAGGAGAAGGGGACAATAGAGGACGAGAAGGTTGGACAGTGTTGTTGAAGCTACCAGCATGAGTTTGACCAAACTGCGGGAGGCAGTAGAAGACAGGAGTGCCTGGCGTGCTCTGGTCCATGGGGTCACCAAGAGTCAGACATGACTAAACGACTAAACAACAACAACAACAAAGACCAGGAAGGAGGAGTCAGGAGAACATCAATAGTTTTCTTTGTTTATGAACAGCAGCTAGGACTTGGTACTTTAGCAAGACTAGTTACAACAGGCTCCCACTCAGCCATGGGCCGAACCACACCCAGAGGGTGGAAAGGAGTTTCTATTGCGCAAACACCTCAAGGACCAAAGGACACACCAGGGAGCAAGGTTGAGGGGCAAGTCAGAGGTCAGCACCAAAGCCTAATCAAGGATACATAAACTCAACAGATTTAGGAAAGACCTAGGCTAAACTGAAGCAGGAAGCCCTTTATAATCCTTCCTGCACAGGAGGATTCAACTGTTGAGTGTCCATGGAAGTTCAAGTTGTTAAGCTCACCACAGGAAATACCTGTGTAGCAGAGATGGCAAATACAAACACATGTACACACACACTATTAACAGTTGCTACAAAAAGTCTTCAATCTCTGAACCCAGAGAGGGTTCTTTGCTTACAGAGTCCTTGCTGAGACAGAGCCCACACAGCACATGCAACATCCAGTTGCTAATGAAGTCCTGCAACTGCCAGAGCTCTCTGAGTCCAGAAGTCTTGCAAATTGTCCAACTTCCCTCAAATGAATGCTTCACAAAGTCTCCCACATTTTCACAGGATCATTCCAACAGTCTCCAACAGATTCTTCTGTACTCCCCAACACTGAATGTTGTAACTTGAGCCTTTATCTACTCAGTGCTACATGCTAAACTTGCCAGGGACTAAGATAAGTCAATCACAAGATGCCTGCAGCTATACTGGAATGGAATAATTTATGCCAGCTCATGGTCAATTAACCCTTTTTTCACATTCCTTGACACCAACTAGTCTAGATGGGAAGATTCAGTTTCTTCATTGAGAACTGGTTCACTGCATGAGGCAGTCACACATAGATTCCAGACAAGCTGTGCTGATCTTTTCAACCCTTTCTCTCACCACATCAACCATATATGGAGGGGAAGGGCAAAAATATTTCCTGAGGGGGAAAGTCTACAGTGATTTCTCCCCCATTGTATGTGTGAGATCTGTCTTGCTCTCATGTTGTTGGTGTTAGACTTCTCAAATTTCATTTATTTTAGAAATCTTATACAAAGGTTTACAACTCACCGCATGTAACTGAAATGCAAAGAAAGAAGTCTGGTTTCTTAATACGGTAAAGTGAACACAAAGCCTAAAAAGCAGGGGTGAGTTTGTCAGGGACTGGGCAGAGGAGGGGGGGAATGGTGGAGACTGTCAGGAGCTCGTCCTACACTCGAGTAGGACTTTGGCAGAGACACATGCCCGACTGGCATGTTCTCTCCCTCCTGGTCGATCATTCAGGAGTTTCATTAGCTTTCTGTTAAACATCACAGCAACCAATGCCAACAGACATTGGCACGCTTAGGGATCTGCAGAGTCTTCACAGCTTGCGTAACCGAACTCAGTAACTCAGCATTTGCCTAATCTACTTTATTTACATATAAATATGTAAATAGAGTACATATACTTTATTTACATATAAACACCCATGGAGCACTGCAACATGGCTCCCTCTCTCTCTAGCATCAGACAGCAAAGAGAAAAACAAAGGTAAATAGTCCCACTTCATGGAACACAGTAACACAAACATCCTGTCTCCATCACTTCCCACTCTGTGGAGTCAAAACATACACCATCATGTGATAGACAAAAATCCCATGACTGCAATCATGGAGCAGGAAATCTAACAGAGACTGCCTCCCCATCCTGACCCTTCCAGGGAGGAGGAAGAGGAAGACAGCATAGATTTACAACAGGGGGTTGCAGAAGGTTACAGATCAGAGGTACATGAGGGGAATAGATGGGAAATCATGGGAGAGCCAGAGCAACAGCTGGTTGACACATCATTAGAAAGCATTCCAGACCCACCATGTCTCAGAACCTGGTGAATCTGAAAGGTAGGAGAGCAAAGACCTACAAGACAGGGGGCACTTAGCAGCACCTGTAGAGGAGGTGATGATGATGGTGATGAATGAGGAAGTGGGAGAGATGGGGGGTGTCACTCAGGACAATGCCATTATCCAAGAGGCTGGGTTCTATAGCCTCTCTCTGTAAAGTCTGAAATAAAAAAGGACTATAGTAATCTTTTCCTTGTCATTATACTTTCCTGGGCAACCAGCCAGGAGCTGCTGACAGCATCCTGACAGGGGATAATAATAAATCTATAATGAATAAAATACTTTTCAACTGTCACTGAATTTAGTTATTTGATATGAAAATATGTGTGGTCTTCGCCAGTAAGCAAACTTAACATTGCGGAGTTTTAAAGTGTATCTATTAACAACCATGTCTAAATTCCAGGTAGGTAATTATATTTTGTTTACAACCTTCATAATCAGTAGAGGACAGTGAGAGAAAACCTTAGTGGCCAGATTGCCTGACATTTCTCTATGAGCATCAGTCAAAGCAGTCAGGGGTGTGTGTGTGTGTCAGTTTTCTTTTTTCTTTTCCAGGAACAGAGTTTGGTAAATTACAAGGTGGCAAATTAAACATGTCTCGCCTCCCTTTGAAGAAAACCATCAGAAAGAAAGTTTTTAACTGTCGGTTATAGTAGATGATGCTAACCAATGTGGGTGTTACAAAGAACTACTGACATTTCTACCGGTAGCAGCACAAATGGAAATAGCTAAATGTTGGGAATTATGTGAGGATCTGACACTTGACTCATGGTATATACATAAATGGACTCTTAGCTTAATAGAAAAATGGACACGTAAATTGCATTGGGGGAACGTGGGTGGCACTCTGGGTTAAATCACAGAGCCTAGGACTTGCCAATCAGAAGGTTGGCGGTTTGAATCCCTGCGATGGGGTGAGCTCCCGTTGCTCAGTCCCTGCTCCTGCCAACCTAACAGTTCAAAAGCACGTCAAAGTGCAAGTAGATAAATAGGTACCACTCCAGTGGGAAGGTAAACGGTGTTTTCGTGTGCTGCTCTGGTTCGCCAGAAGCAGCTTAGTCATGCTGGCCACATGGCTGTACACCGTCTCCCTTGGCCAAGAAAGGGAGATGAGCGCCGCAACCCCAGAGTCGGCCACGACTGGACCTAATGGTCAGGGGTCCCTTTACCTTTACCTTTTGAACTGCATTATTGTTCAATGCAGCATTTCATTTCATAAATACGGTACATAGGAATGACCAAACTCAAAGACCACTGCAATCACATGGAGATCTTTGGAGAGAATAATAATAATAATAATAATAATAATAATAATAATAATAATAATTTATTTCTACCCAGCCCATCTGACTGGGTTTCCCCAGCCACTCTGGGCGGCTTCCAGCAGAATATTAAAATACAATGATGCATCAAATGTTAAAAGCTTCCCTAAACAGGGCTGCCTTCAGATGTCTTCTAAATGTCATATAGTTGTTTATTTCTTTGACATCTGATGGGAGGGCGGGCGCCACTGTCGAGAAGGCCCTCTGCCTGGTTCCCTGTAACTACACTTTTTGCAGTGAGGGAACCGCCAGAAGGCCCTCAGTGCTAGACCTCAGTGTCCAGGTTGAATGATGGGGGTGGAGATGCTCCTTCAGGTGTGATATAGTTGTTTTGTTATGCTATATATCTCAAGGCTCCTTTGGATCTCACTGGGACTGTTTTCTATAGTGATGGAACAACTATCAAGTTGTATTTTGTTAAACTTGTTTGTTGGTTTCTTAAAGGTTTAACAAGAAAATGTATTTATAAATAAAATAAGAACTGCACCCAAATTAACAAAAATAATTTCAATAGGGACAGATGTCAGGTTCTACACCTATGTAGGAAGAACCAGCTGCACAAATTAAGATGGGGGACACTTGGCTTGCCGGTAGTACATGTGAAAAGGATCTAGGGATCTTAGTAGACCACAAACTTAACATGATTCCATAGTGTGATGCAGCAGCAAAAAAAGAAAAGCTGATGCTATTCTAAGTTTCATCAACAGATTAAGGGAAGTCATATTCTGCCTTGATCAGACCACACCTGGAATCCTGTGTCCAGTTCTGGGCACCACAGTTTAAGAATGATCTTGATAAGCTGGAATGTGTGCAGAGGAGGGCAACCAAGATGGGTCTTATGAGGAACTGTTGGTGGAGTTGTGTATGTTTAGCCTGGGATAGAGGAGACTGAGAAGAGATACAATCACCATCTTCAAATATCTGGAGGGGTGTCACATGGAATATGGAGCAAGCTGGTCTTCTGCTCTGGAAGAACTTTCTGGCAGTAAGAGCCGTTTTTAAGCACAGGTTAGATGCTTTAGTTGAGATTCTTGCACTGCAGGAGGTTAAACTAGATGACCCTCAAGTTTCCTTCCAACTCTACAATTCTACGATTCTATAAATTAATAAATAAAACCTTTTAGTTTTTTTAAAAAACCCATCCTCCTCTTCAGCATCCGGCAGCTCCTCAGCCAGCCTCAGTTCCTAAAGTGCCAGTGGGAAGACACCGTAAAGAGCAACCTTGCAACAGTGTTTTCAATATAAGAGCAAGATAAATAAACTCTTTCCCCTTGTGAAAAACTCCAGTAAATTCTTCCTGCCACTGTAGAAGTAGGAGGAAAAACAGAGCCTGCATTCATGGAACTATGTAAAATGGGGGCAGGGTTGCTAATTCCAACAGCTCATGGCTGATGTTTGATGATCATGGACTCTGCTGTTGTTGACTATAGATGCTTGACTATGATTAATTCTGCCTTCTTTTTCTCAGATGACCATACCCTGCTGGAAATTATCTGCACTGGCTAATACATCATTCATGTTTTGCCCTCCCTGGTTAGAGGTGTGAGGTACCACAGCTCTTGTTTTTTCTGTGACCTTTTCTTCTCTTTGGAATAAAAATGTTACCTCTGCTTCTTGTTGCAAAGGCTCTGCGAACTGGGGAACTTTCTTTTCTTTTCGTAACGGTTACTGAGGTTTACAAAAGCTATGCCTACATATTGTATTATTAACTGAGCTACAGAAGGCTAATTTGTTGAAACATATAAGGGCTGCCTAGACTGGATGTGTCCTTACAAGAAACCCAAAAGTAGAAGATGCACCAAGTGAAAATATAGGCTTTTATTGAAAGAAGAGTTTGGATTTGATATCCCGCCTTTCACTCCCTTTAAGGAGTCTCAAAGCGGCTAACATTCTCCTTTCCCTTCCTTCCCCACAACAAACACTCTGTGAGGTGAGTGAGGCTGAGAGACTTCAGAGAAGTGTGACTGGCCCAAGGTCACCCAGCAGCTGCATGTGGAGGAGCGGAGACGCGAACCCGGTTCCCCAGATTATGAGACTACCGCTCCTAACCACTACACCACACTGGCAAATGTGCACAGCAATAGCCTCCAAAATAAGGAAGAGGCTGCAAAGAACCACTTCCAAAGCAATGTCTCCTATACACTTCCAGATTACACATGTGATTTCATTTCACCAAAGGATCACAACATTCTTAACAGTTGCAACCCAATGTCACCATCTTGAACCAATCAAAATCATTTAGCTCTTCAGACCAGCTCCTCACCATAATATTGTGTGATCTTTCTTTCTTAAGACTTTGACTAATTTTCTTATTCACCAAAGGTCTCCCAATATCTTCTTTCATCTATCTACAAAACAACTCAGGGTTAATCACAATTGCCATGCCTACTCAATTTTCTCTTCAAGCATACAATGGCCACCATAGATTTTAACAGTCTATTCTTTTCAGTGTTCCGGAATGAACATTTGCTATATAACCTCAAAACAGCTAGTTCTGTACTGTAGAAGGTAGACACTGGCCTTTTCAGTTTAGCTGGGTGATAGACTCAAAAGAAAATGTAATTGTCAAAATGATACAGTTCTGTGAAATTATTTTCTCCATCAGATTCTTCCATGTGCTTTGATTTAAACTCCCTTGACAATTGCATTTCATTTTGGAGTAGTTTCAAATGCATAATGAGAATTGGCTCTTTTTATGCCCTTATGAAAGGATTGGACAAATTCCTGGGGCTTAAAGGCTATCAATGGCTACTAGCTAGTGAAGGCTATGTTCTACCTCTATGATGGAAGGCAGTAATGCTTCTGAATACCAGCTGCTGGAAGCCACAGGGGGGGGGGGGGAGAGGGCTCTTGTGCTTGGGCCCTGCTTGCTGGTTCCCCACATGCATCTGGTTGGCCACTGTGAGAACAAGATTCCAGACTAGCCTATTGGCCTGGTCCAGCAATAACCTTGTATGTTCTTATTATGGCTGTCATAATGCCATTGTTAGCATGCCCCAGGTGCTAGCATGACCAAAGAGTTGCATTAGGGGTAACCACCTCCCAGTGATTTCTGTTCTCTGACCTTCTACCTTTATTGCAGGCCCCATTTTTAACCCTCAGAGAACCTTTTTGGAGAACTTGAAGTGCATCTTAATCTACTGCAGAAGTTAAGAGCCTGTGGTCCTTTAGATGTTGTTGGGCTCCAGTTCTGAGCATTCTTGACCATTGAGTACTCTGCCTGGGGCTGATGAAAGTCCAACTACATCTGGAGAGTCTCAGGTTCCCCATCCTTGTCCTATCATGCAGAACCAGGACATGGTGGAGCATCTTTACAGTTCCCAGGCACTCCAGCTTTACTATCTTGATTTGGATCTGACAGACCAAGGAAATGTCTGGGCTCATAATTATGCTCATAATTTATTAGCAAGCACAATCCATGACCTTTTCACAGCATACAATTTCCCTGATTTGTGGCGAGTGAGCCAAAAAGAGTTATCTTAACTTTGATCTTAAGCTGGCAGGTTTTGATGACTGAACATCAGAAGATCCTGGTGAATCAGACCAATGGCCCATCTCATCCAACATCTTGTTCTACCACTGGCTGCCCAGATGTCTATGGGAAAACCTCAAGCAGGACCCAAGTGGAAGAGCATTCTCCTATGGTTCCTTGAAAGTCATATTCAGAAGCATTACTGCCTTCAACTGTGGAAGCAGAGCAGAGCCATCTTAACTAGCAGCCATCAAATTTCCCTGGTTTGTGAAAATAAAATGTATTATAATATTAGGATCTGTTGAACATGAAATGAGTTGTTTTGCAGCTGTTAATTGTTGGATATAATTGGTAGTTATATGTACAGTTACATTCTGCACGCCTACAGAGCACTCCACCCTGCTGTGAAGGATCTGGCAGTCTGAAATGCCATTCATGGCATTAAAGCATGAAGCTGAACAAGGTTTGGTCTAGAAGCTAATAATAATGTCTATTTTAAACTGCTTACTACGTGGCATCTTACTTATGAAAGGCAGGGGAATGAAACAAAGACTTTATATCCCATTATGTTCGGTAGGCTAGCATAGGCCAATCTGGTCCAGATTGGAAGGCAGCCCCCAAAACTAAGGAGTCAGGGCCAATAATTGATGTGGGTGTGCTGACCTCAGGATCACCTCCACCCTAAATTGGTTTAAAAATCCACCCTTCACCCCTGCAATATTCACCCATTCTATCATACTGCTAATTAGAAGTCAGGAACATAACAAATGCTAGGTATGACGAGGAACTGATACAGTAGCTCCACCATGGTTCGAGTTTATGGAATGATCCTGAAAAAAATAAGCCCACATAAAAATAATTCTCTGTTTAAATGTGTGCAGATGAATAAATACAGCTGTCTGTGTTCTGAAAAGCTTACTTCTGAGTGAGCCTTCCCAGGATTGTATTATACCGTACATTATCCTTTTACCTCTCTACTCTCTTTTGATCAGTGATCTCTCCCTGCCTGGCAGGCTGACTCCTTTAGGTTTCAAACGTCACCTCCCTTTTCTACTTCAATTGTCAGTTTGCTCCTAACCCTCCTGAAATGAGAAGGGCAGTGAGCACACTTGACTTCTGTGATAAGCAGATACCATTGACTTGAAGGAACTGGGCCACTTTATATATATATATATAGGCTGATCGCTGAAGAATTGATGCTTTTGAATCATGGTCCTGGAGGAGACTCTTGAGAGTCCATGGACTGCAAGAAGATCAAACCTATCCATTCTGAAGGAAATCAGCCCTGAGTGCTCACTGGAAGGACAGATCCTGAAGCTGAGGCTCCAATACTTTGGCCACCTCATGAGAAGAGAAGACTCCCTGGAAAAGACCCTGATGTTGGGAAAGATGGAGGGCACAAGGAGAAGGGGATGACAGAGAACGAGATGGTTGGACAGTGTTCTCAAAGCTACCAGCATGAGTTTGACCAAACTGCGGGAGGCAGTGGAAGACAGGAGGGCCTGGCGTGCTGAGGTCCATGGGGTCACGAAGAGTCGGACACAACTAAACGACTAAACAACAACATATATATGTATGTGTGTGTGTGTGTGTGTGTGTGTATACATACACACACAGAGAGAGAGAAACAAACAGACAGATAGACAGACAGAGAGACCACCTCTTTCAGTGAAATTTGGGGTTTATAGTAGCTTTTCACCAAAAACATTCCAAACTATCTAACTCTTTGACCTCGGCAAAATCTCTTTTTTTTGAGCCCAATAACATAGTTGGGAATTTCAGAAACTGTTATACCCAACGGAACCTAAGTCCCCTCCAATCCAGGTTTAATTAACTCTTGGTCAACACACTTAGCATAATAGAATCATAGAACTGTAGAGTTGTCAGGGATCCAAAGGTCATCTATTCCAACCGCCTGCAATGCAGGAATCTCAACTAAAGCATCCATGACAGATGGCCACCCAACCTCTGCTTAAAAACCTCCAGGGAAGGAGATTCATTCCACTGCCAAACAATTCTTACCAACAGAAAGTCCCACTTCCACTCTGTCTGCAAACTAACACAAATACCACTAGGATAATAATGCATATACCTCACCTGTCCCCAGACCATGACACATAAACACACACATAAGGAATGGGAAGCAATTCTGTTGAGTTTGTTTCTAAAGGTGAGACTCCATAATTCACACTTTCTGAACAGAAATACAAACCATTCTTCAAAATTTGTTGTGTTGTTCTCCAGCCAAGGAATGTGTACAAAAATGCATCTACTAAGGTAAAGGTTACATATGAGTGCATATATCAGTGAATACCACAAACAAAATGCATCACATCAAGGAACACTGCGTGCAGAAATGTGTATGTTGGGCAAAACTGCACGCAAAAAAAATCTGTATTATGAGAAATCTGCAGTAAAACATTGATGGATTTTGATGAGGACTTTTCTGGGTTTTTAAAGCAAATTCAAAGGGAAATATGGAGACCACTTAGAAAACTACTGTGGAAAACCCCCAATGTTAGCAATACACATTCAACCAATTTCCATTTTGAACCTCCATTAATATGCAAACATTTTCATTTCCCTGTGGATTATGCTGGTTACACTTAACAGTATCTCCACCAGCATGCCAGAATCTCCATCAGAAGCAACAACAATGACATTCAAAAAGGTCCAAAATTAGACGTCACCAAAGTAGACTTGCTCAGCAACTTAGGGCTAAATTATTTGTAGCAATCTCTCTCTACTCCCCTCCTTCTCCTCCTCTCATTGTCTTCCCATCTTCATAATTGTTCAGTTGCGCTGTAGTGATATACACGTTCGAAATTGTCAAGCTGAAAAGTTTCCCCTTTGCTGCCAACGCCCTGCTTTGTACTATACTAAATATTTCATTCTGGTCTGGTTCTGCAACTTTCCTGATATCACCATGGCTGATGGGTTTGTGCAATGATTTACACTGCAGTTGACGAATTGGGTTTACTGCTCCATTTAGGCAAATTGACAGAGAATGGAGGAGGAAGGGGCGTTCTGCACTGGCAATCAAGGCACAGCCAGTATTTGTGCTTCGCAGAAGCATTTTATGATAATGCCCATGTCAACACGTTGGCAATGACAACGGCAGAGATTTGAGGGCTCATGTTGGGTTAATGCTTCCTTTAGATAACTGCTGGAGAGAAGCAGTATTTTGCAATGGCAATCCCATAGCAATGGGAACATGGAATCATAGATGAGGAAGTAGTCCTCAGAGGAATCTTCTAGAACCTGGTGGGTGTAGCAAACACAATTCTCTATTTCAGCAGATGTGCCTGGCTTCCCTTGAGACAGGTTCAGATGTTTGCAGGCATCCAAACTGCAGAGGGAAAAAGACAGGAAGAGAAAGAACAAAGAGGGGGCAGAGAGGCAAGGAAAGCCACCCCATCATTGCAGAGAGAATATGCAGGTACATCCTGACTTACAAGTGCTGGATCACTGGCTTTTCCATTGACAGATAGAGCCTGCTGTAGAATATAGTAGCCTTTGTCGAAGGCCGACATTGATGCCGAAATCCAGCACCGCCTGAGCTCTGCGATTGCGGCTTTCTCCCGATTGAAGTGCAGAGTGTTTGAGGACCAGGACATTCTCAGGGAAACAAAAATGCTTGCTTACAAAGCTATTGTATTACCAACCTTACTGTATGCTTGTGAAACATGGACCACTTATAAACGCCATTTCCAGCTCCTTGAAAGATTCTATCAATGGTGTCTCCAAAGAATTTTACACATGGGACTTGGGAAGACAGATGAACTAATGCCAGTGTACTGGAAGAAGCAAAGATCACCAGTGTCGAAGCAATGATTCTACAACATCAACCGGGTTGGACTGGTCATGTTGAGTGGATGCCTGATGGTCATCTTCAAAGAAACTACTGTATTCCGAACTTAAAAATGGAAAGTGTAATGCTGCTGGTCAACAAAAGAGGTTTAAAGACTCTCAAGGCAAATCTAAAAAAATGTTGTATAAACACCGACACTGGGAAACACTGGCCTGCGGGCGCTCCAAATGTAGAACAGCCTTTACCAAAGGTGTCATGGGCTTTGAAGACACTCAAACTCAGGATGAAAGGGAGAAATGCACTAAGAGGAAGGCACACTTGACAAACCCTCAGCAGGATCAACTCCTGCCTGGGAACCTATGTCCCCACTGTGAAAGGATGTGTGGATCCAGAATTGGCCTCCACAGTCACTTACAGACTCACTGTTCAAACCGTGTTTATGAAAGACAATCTAACTTGGCTATGAGTGATCGCCAAAGAAGAAAGAAGAAGTATTAGATCCTCATTTCTAGCTCACAATCTTGATGCTTCCTCTTGTTTTGCAGAACATTTTCCACATCATTTTGGTAACTTGGTAACAAATGACCTTTCCTGTTGCTCTGCTTTGATTATGCTCCAGCAACTTGTTCCAAATGCTTGCAAAGTCATCCCAGTTGGACCTTGCTGGTGTTTCTGTTTAGACTCCCATGGATGTGTTGTCTGGTAATGCGGTTAACTGCCACCCTGACCAGTTGTGAAAGAACACTGCTCCTTATTCTAATGTGTCGTTCCCTCACCTTGTTTGTGTTGAATGCTGTAAAGGATGCCACTGAATGACTTTGGTACTTTACTGTTTGTAGAGTATACAGAAGGGATGCCCTAGGATGCCATTAAGAGATGTAGGAGCTAAGAGGATAGAGGGGGAAAGAGAGAGACTTCCATTATACTATTTGCCACTGTAGATGAGAGAGAAAAGTGTGGGCATGTCTCTGACCATCTGCAGAGACCACACAGACATTAACCTTCTTGAGATGACCTGAAACATCTTTTTGGAAATGACCTGTTTTTCCTTTTTGGAGAAAATGCTTTTCATTCCATGAAGACCAGGAACCAGTACTTCCCTCCCTTGCATCCTGTGGTAGGACCAGGGGCTTCGGGGTGGTGGTGGGAGCTTGTATTTTCTCTTACTTGTACAGGATGTGGAGAAGGAAGGAAACAATGGGAGACTGGTCTCTCCTACTGCTCAGAAGAGAGTCTTACCTGCTTGAAAAATACTGTGGGTACGGGAGAGAGAGAGAAGAGGGAGGGAGGAAGAGAGAAAGGGGGAAGTGGTAGTAGAGATAGAGGGAAGTGGGTACCAGAAAGAGAGAGAGAGAGAAGTGGGTCCACTTCTGCAAACCTATCCACTCTGCCCACCAATGATGTTAGGATTCCCGCTCCATATTTGCAGTCATGAGAATGTTGTCTATCACATGACGGTGTATTTTTTCATTCCACAGAGTGGGAAGTGATGGAGACAGGATGTTTTGGTATTACTGTGTTCCGTAAAGTGGGACTATTGTCCTTTGTCCTTTCTCTCTTTTTGCTGTCTGATGAGAAAGAGGAAGGAGCTAAGTCAGAATACTCTGAGTGTATTATATGTAAATAAAAGTAGATTAGCCAAAATGCTGCGCTATTGAGTTCTGTTACGCAAACTGCAAATACTCTGCGGGTCCCTGAATGTGCTGATGCTTTTGGGCATCAGTTGCTGAGATGTTGGGGTTGAAGAAAGCTTTTGAAGCTCCTGAACGATAGACCAGGAGTGAGAAAACATGCCAGCCAGGCATGTGTCTCTTCCAGGGTTCTACACAAGAGTAGGACGCTCCTAACAATCTGACCCCTAACAGATTACCACAGACAAGGGTGGGCATGTGGCCTACCTTATAGAGGACAGTCCTCTATTTATTTATTTAAATATGTTTATAGCCCACCTTTCCTCCCTGAAGGCGGTGTAAATGATTCTCACTCTTCACATTTTATCCTTGCAACAACCCTGTGAGGCAGGTCAGGCTGAAAGACAGTAACTGGCCTAAGGCCATGCCCAACATGCTTCATGGTCAAGTAGGGGTGTGTTACCCCAGTCTCCCAGGTTCTAGTCCAACTCTCTAATGATGTCACCACATTTTTAGGGTTGTCCAGTCCAAGTCTGGGTTAGATATAAGGAAGCACAAAAATGGAGGCTAAGAGGGAACTTGAAGTTGTGCACCAACAATGATCAGCACCTGGTCAATGGACTTAGCAAGCACATGGGGCACACAGGACACCTGGTGTCATCTCCACTACTGAACCATGGGACTCTGAGGGTCATCTAGTCCAACCCCCTACAATGCAGGAACATGCAGCTGTCCCATGCAGGGATCGAACCTTCAACCTTAGCATTATGAGCACCACACTCTAACCAATTTAACTATCTTGAATATATGGCATGGTGTATTGAATTTCTATTTAAATTCCAGAATTTATTTCTAAATTTGCATCTATAAATATAAAATACCTTATGCAGTTTTTATGCAAATTGATTTCTTTTTTACGAACAAAATCAGGAGACCAGACAGTACCATTCCCCTGAGAGGCTGTGGGGGCATGAAAGGGCGAAGTCTCTGTTATGTCTGGTGCTCATGGAAACTGCCAAGGATTTTCCACTTAAGATCAGAACAGCTGGTCTCAAAAGATGGCCGTTGAAAAGCTTCTAGCTGAAAGCTTCCCTAAAGTGTGCAAGAACCAAATATTCACATCTCTCTAATTAAAACTAAAACTAAAACTAAAGCACAACATATCCTTTCCTTCTAAATAATGCACAGCCTTTTAGGTGATGGAAGTTTTCATTTTCAAGCTTCTGCTGTATCAACAATTTCCTTTACTGATTTAAATTTAAAGCGCTGAGCTTAGACTTAGCAAGTGCTGGGTATGACCTGCTGATGATTATACTCTTGTAGTCAAAACAGCTGAAACATAGCAGAGAGGAATGAAAAGCATCAGCAGAAAATGGACTAGGTATAAGTCCAGCTTCCTTGACTGTCACTTAAGCTATATTCATTCCATCTTCCTTAACCCTTTATTTTCATGTCTTATCTTTCACATGGTGTATATTCCACTTGTGGAAACCTAGCAGGATCTAGTGGAAGTTTAGGGCTCATTTCCCTGTTAACCATATCGGCGGGGGGGGGGGGGACACAACACACCTGTTTTCCTCATATAATGAAATTTTGGAAGGTATTTTGGCATACAGAGCAGTGAATCATGGGGGGGGGGGGACAGAAACACGCACACCCAGCAAGGGTGGGAGAGTCACAAAGTTTACAATGCCAGTTTCCATTGTGTCACACTATGCTTGCTGGTCCAGTAGTGATGTATGGGAGTGATGTATGGAAGTGAGAGCTGGACCATAAAGAAGGCTGATCGTCGAAGAATTGATGCTTTTGAATTATGATGCTGGAGGAGACTCTTGAGAGTCCCATGGACTGCAAGAAAATCAAACATCTCCATTCTGAAGGAAATCAGCCCTGAGTGCTCACTGGAAGGACAGATTGTGAAGCTGAGGCTCCAATACTTTGGCCACCTCATGAGAAGAGAAGACTCCCTGGAAAAGACCCTGATGTTGGGAAAGATGGAGGGCACAAGGAGAAGGGGACGACAGAGGACGAGATGGATGGACAGTGTTCTCGAAGCTACCAGCATGAGTTTGACCAAACTGCGGGAGGCAGTGGAAGACAGGAGTGCCTGGTGTGCTCTGGTCCATGGGGTCATGAAGAGTCAGACATGACTAAACGACTAAACAACAACATGCTTGCTGGTGTGATTTACTTTTAGCACGACACAGTGGTATATCATTCAAAATGCCACAGTTTCATATTGCCAGGGGCATAGCTAGCTGCTCCAGCACCCAGAGCGGGGAGATCTGTGCATGGGGGCGGAGTGGTGATCCGCCCAGAGGTGGTGGCGTGGTGAGCTGCCCACAGAGTCTGCCTGGCAGACGCAAGCCCCACACTAACGTTTCGGGCAGCGCGGATCCCAGAGTCACCGCATCACTCCGAGAAGAGATGTGTGGCTCGGGCACGCTAGCTGTGCCCCATGGTAAGTGACATCCCTTCGGTGTGCCATTTTGTCACCCCCCTCAGGGATGACACACAGGGCAGACCACACCCACCGCACCCCCCCTTCCTATGCCCCTGCATATTACAGCAGGTACTGCAGGGTAAAAGTACAATCTCCGCTTGAAAGAACCAAACTTGATCATTTCCCTATCGCAGTCTCATTTACTGTCACATTATTTCAAAACATTCTGATTTGAACCCAGAGTAACCATGGAACTTGTGCTTCGACCAATTTATTATTCAGTGTGTCCCCCGCAATCACCTTAGAATCACAAAACCGACAGAAAATGACATTTGTTAAAAAAAACAGAAGCATTTTTGTTAAGGATTGTAGGACAAGACCTGCCAAGGAAAATAAAGAATTCGTTTATGTATGCAACAACAGCGGCAAGAGTCTTGATAGCACAAGAATGGAAGATTGAGGAAATCCTGACAAAAGAACAGTGGGAAGAGAAATTGATGAGTTACGCAGAGCTGGCTAAATTGACATACAAACTGCGAGATAAGGACAACTGTGACTTTAAAGAAGAATGGGAACTTTTTACAAATTATTTTAAAAGACAACAAAATGAGCTGGACTCCTTGGCAGGTTTTGAATAAACACAGAGAAATTTATTGATTGATAACATGGTAGACAGATAATGTAAGGATGTGTATAATTTTATAACATGCAGAGAATAATAAGTGTTGAGAAATCAGAAAGAGGAGCTGAGGGAAGTCTCTGGGGGAGGGGAAGGTGGGTTTGAGGGGGGTGAGGGGAAAATCATGAAAATGATATGTTTTGATAAGCTGTTGTGTGAAAATTGTTAATAAAAATATTTTAAAAATAAATAAATCACAAAACCAACAGAATCCTTGGCACAGCATCCTTCTGTACTGATTATAAACAGTTGGGTGGGAAGCGGTGCACATCCACAAAGTCTTCTTTAAAAAAACCAAAGATCACAAAGCAGATGTTGAAATGTGAAGACCTCATCTGAAGACTGGAAACATGAGAAACCCAGATTGTCTAATTCAGCCATTCCTAGGTCAAATCCAGGCATAGGCAGTATAACAGAGCAACTGCCCACCAGGACTGGTAATGGGTTTGTTGTTGTTTAGTCGTTTAGTCGTGTCCGACTCTTCGTGACCCCTTTTCATGGGGATGGTTTTCGTTGCTGCCTCCTGTATAATGTTGCGAGCCTCCACCCATAGTTCTTCAGGCAATCTGTCCAACAAATCTAAATCCTTTGCCCTGCTTCGTTTTGATCTCCAAGGCCAAACTTGCCAGTTGTTCCTTTTATCTTTTGACTCCCTACTTTAGCATTCCAATCCCCTATAATGAGAAGAACATCCTTCTTTGGTGTCACTTCTATAAGGTCTTGTAAGTCTTCATAGAATTGGTCAATTTCAGTTTCTTCAGCACAAGTAGTTGGTGCATAAACTTGGATTACTGTGATGTTAAAAGGTCTGCCTTGGATTCGTATCGAGATCATTCTATCATTTTTGGGATTGCATCCCAGTACAGCTTTCACCACTCTTTTGTTGACTATGAGGGCCACTCCATTTCTTTTACGGGTTTCTTGCCCACAGTAGTAGATATGATGGTCATCCGAACTGAATTCACCCATTCCCATCCATTTTAGTTCACTGATGCCCAGGATGTCAATATTTATTCTTGCCATCTCATTTTTGACCACCTCCAACTTACCCAGATTCATGGTTCTTACATTCCAGGTTCCTATGCAATATTTTTCTTTACAGCATTGTACTTTCCTTTCGCTTCCAGGCATATCCGCAACTGAGCGTCCTTTCGGCTTTGGCCCAGCCGCTTCATCAGCTCTGGATCTACTTGTACTTGCCCTCCACTCTTCCCCAGTAGCATGTTGGACGCCTTCCGACCTGAGGGGCTCATCTTCCAGCGTCATATCTTGTACTTGCCCTCCACTCTTCCCCAGTAGCATGTTGGACGCCTTCTGACCTGAGGGGCACATCTTCCAGCGTCATATCTTTTATATGCCTGTTGTCTTTGTCCATGGAGTTTTCTTGGCAGGGATACTGGAGTGGCTTGCCGGTTCCTCCTCCAGGTGGATCACGTTTGGTCAAAACTCTCCACTATGACCTGTCCATCTTGGGTGGCCCTGCACGGCATAGCTCATAGCTTATTCAAGCCCCTTCGCCACGGCAAGGCAGTGATCCATGAAGGGGTAATGGGTAGGACACCTTTTTCTCCTTCCTTTCACTCCTAAGCAACATTCCCAGCCAGATGCTAGTTGTGCAGAGGGCCAGCCCCAGGCCAAAGGTGAGCTGGTGTGACTCGTACCTTTGCCCCAGAGGCTAGAGCTTCAAGAGGTGGACTGAAGTCTACAGAGGTGTCGTGAGTGGTCTACTTCTTTCTTTATTTCGTTTACTTTATTAAATTTATATCTTGCCCTTCCTCCCAAAGGAACCCAGGGCAGCAACACTACATAATAAAAACAATATAAGCATCTCTAAAGTATCTTAAGAACAATTCCAATGCCAATGCAAACTGGGAACCCTCTTGATTTAAAATGCTTCTTGAATGAGGATGGTCTTCAGTAGGCAACAGTAGAGAAAAGGCAGCAGAAACAACAAGCAACAGTCTTATATTCAAGGGAGGGGGGAATTCCAAAGGGAAAGCGCCACATTGCTAAAGGCCTGGTTCCTATAGTGATCAGGAATGGAGCTCCTGGTGAAATGTCATTTGCAGGAGGTCCTCACCTGCAGAGTCCAGTGATCGATGGGGTATATAAGGGCTGAGATCAACTTTCAGGTATCCTGGTCTCAAGCTGTATGGGGCTTAGTACACCAAAGCCAGCATCTTGAGCTTAGCCTGGCAGCTAATGCAACATGACTTGAATGTAATGAATGACTCAACATGACTTGGATGTTATGCTCCACAGTAGCCAGGAAGCGAGCCGTAGCCTGCTGTGAGGGTTGATCATGCATCATGTCACCTCCAGCACAATCTCATCCATGCTTAATGCTGGTGTCCTGATGTTTATGAAAACAGTGGCAGGAGAGAATAAGGAAATGATTTGCTGCCGGGAAACGTTCCAGAGTTTGGTTTTTTTTTTGCTGTACCTGCTCCTCACCCAAAGGTCACAGGGTGGTCTACAACATGAAAACACAACATGTAAAGCAGTTTAAGCAGTGGTTCTCAACCTGTAGGTCCCCAGATCTTGTTGGACTACAATTCCCATCATCCCTGAGCTCTGGCCTTGCTAGCTAGGGGTGATGGGAGTTGTAGTTCAACAACATCTGGGGACCCACAGGTTGAGAAAAGCTGGTTTAAAGCAACTTAAAATCACCAAAAATGTATTATTATGATTTTGCTTAATCTACCTTTCTGATAGCTCTTGGGGTTTAAAGCAGTTTATATATCTGCAAATAAATAAAAATAAATTGAATAAACAGTGACTGGAAGTGGCTTTCCAGGGCTGTAGGCAAGAGACATTCTGAGCCCTACCTGGAAATACCAAAGATCAAAATGGAGTACTTCTATATAGCCTACCACTGTGCTTTGATCCTTCTTGAAACATTTTCAGCTCCCTGAAACCAGACATGCCCCCACCATTCTCCAATGTACACAAATTGAGCTCTTGTTCAGACATTTCCCCATTGATTTGCATTTATCTCCCTGCTTGACAAAACGGGTGCTCTGCTTGTGTTTTCCTTCACAGAGAGTATATGGATTATCCTTGATGCTGCAAACTCATTTTCAAAGCAAAATGGGGTTTATCTGAAAAAGACAGGAGGTTCCATGTGCAAAGACCAATTTTTCATTTGTAAAAGGCAACAATTGTAGCTGGATTTTTTATTTTGTACCGTGGCCATTTAAACCCTCCCCCCCAACTTCCTCGAAGCTTTTAATTTTCATTTTGTTGTGTCCTTGGTTTGCTCAAGTAAGCAGAACACTAGCATGAAAGATTCCAATCGCGTTAATGCGTGCCCTTGTGGGTCCCTGCATATTTCTTTCCTTGTTCCCCTGATACGACTGAAGATGTGAAGCAGCTGCTACATTGTGATAAACCTTGCAACTAGATTCACACTACAATCTTATAGCCAGTTAGCTGGGAGGGAACAGTTGGAGTACACCGGTCAGATGTATCGTTTGGAAACTTCATTTGGTGCTGGAGTCCTAGTAGGTGGAAAATGTGACCTTTAAAAGTGACAACTGATAGTTGACAAATAAAGATAAAGGAACATCTATAGCTGAATTGACTGAGCTATCATTGTTCACAAAACAACCGCAGCCAGCTAGTCAAGAAAGCAGAAACTGTATTTTGGCGAATCAAGCCATTAGCAGCTCAAAAGAATGCACCAAGGTGATTTGGTCTGATTGACTCAATTCAATTGGATGTCTAAAACATAAAAACAAATGCATATAAAATGAGAGGTTGGGTATGCAATGCCTCCCATAGCAACCTGAAAGGTTTGCCAGTTTATACAGTGATACCTCGGGTTACATACGCTTCAGGTTACAGACTCCGCTATCCCAGAAATAGTACCTCAGGTTAAGAACTTTGCTTCAGGATGAGAACAGAAATTGTGCTCCGGCGGCGTGGCAGCGGCAGGAGGCCCCATTAGCTAAAGTGGTGCTTCAGGTTAAGAACAGTTTCAGGTTAAGAACGGACCTCCGGAACGAATTAAGTATTTAACCCGAGGTACCACTGTCTGTGTTTGTGTGTACACATGCGAGTCAGTGCTTCTAGTAGACATGCTCCATGACCTCTCCTTCCACACCCCCACACTGTGCATCAGCCAGAGGCAGAAAGTCGATCTCAAAGCCTAGGGGCCACTACCCAGAAAGGCTGTTTCAGTGATGGCAACTGCTTCAACAGATGGCAGGATTAGCAAAAATTACAAATAAAACACAAAACATACAATCAAGGGAATGTTAACTAGAGAAAGTAGAGCTCACATAGCAGCTCCCTGTGGGATTCTGAAATAAATGTGACTATACTTGCCTAGTGTGCATATATTTTTGCTGCCTCTGCCTAGGGGCGCTGTCACAGATATTTTCAAGAGATTGATCTGCATTTTAAGCTGATGTGTTCAATGGACTGACTCAAAGAAGAGAGTGGGAATGTGAGAGTAGAGTAGACAATCCATCGCATGGTTTCTGAAGCATGAACAATCAGAAACTCTGATGGTGCGCATAATCCCTATAATGCTATAGCAAAGCTCTCTCTGAGCTGAACCACTTCAGACTGCAGGTGGGGAATCACATGAAACAATGCTACCCCAAGCCAAAAATGTAAATTTAAATTCCTTGCATATAGAGGTCTAGCTTGTCAGGGACAAGGCAAGGTTGGGAAAATGTCTCCCCAAAAGGCTAGTTTTCTATGTGCAACATTGTTGTTGCTTTGTATGGAGGGACATTCAGTTATGTCAATCTCCACCCACAGAATAAAAGAACAAGACAGCATGCAAAGCATCAACTAGAGCGCTGCTGGGTGGTTTAACTTAAATGAGATTCAAAAGGGGCATGTATAAGAAATGGAAGAAGGGGCAAATCGTGAAGGGAGAATGTAACCAACATTTAGAAGGAAAAGGTCAGGCAGGCTAAAGATCATAATAAGATCAGGCTTGTAAGAGAGATTAAAAAATAACAAAAATGTTGGGTTTTTGTTGTTGTTTTACTATGTTAAAAGCAAGAGGAAGAACAAGAAAACAGTAGTTCCTGGAACAGGAGGGTGGCAAATTGAAATTGCAGAGATATGAGAAGCTTAAAGATAAGGTGCGAGACTGGCTCCATTATTTTCAAATAAGGGAGGCCTATAATTTGGATTTAAAAAATGGCTTCCAGGTGGAAAAATCAAAACTAGAAACAGAACTGTTAGAACCCAAAGCTAAGACACTAATAAGAATGTATAACTTGCTGTTGAAATGGAACACTCAGGATGAAACGGTAAAATCTGCTATGATTAAATGGGCGCAAGATATTGGACATAACATTTTGTTCGCTGACTGGGAACAGTTGTGGACCACAGGTATGAAATTTACGGCATGTAATGCCCTAAGAGAGAATATTATGAAAATGATGTACAGGTGGTACATGACTCCAATCAAGCTTGCAAAAATCTACCATTTGCCCGATAATAAATGTTGGAAATGTAAAGAAACTGAAGGTACATTCTTTCACCTTTGGTGGACGTGCCCAAGGATTAAGGCATTCTGGGAGATGATCTATAATGAAATGAAAAAGGTATTTAAATATACTTTCCTGAAGAAACCAGAGGCCTTTCTCCTGGGCATAGTTGGCCAATTGGTGTCAAAGAAGGATAAAACTTTCTTTATGTACGTTACAGCAGCAGCAAGAATACTCATCGCAAAGCATTGGAAGACACAAGACCTACCCACCTTGGAAGAGTGGCAGATGCAAGTAATGGACTACATGGAATTGGCGGAAATGACCGGCAGAATCCGAGACCAGGGAGAAGAGTTGGTGGAAGAAGATTGGAAGAAATTTAAAATATATCTACAGAAATATTGTAAAATTATTGAATGTTGATGACATTGAAATGAAATGAAGGGGTTCTAGTAATAAGGTAAAATAAGAATATGCAAGAATGGATTGGTATTAGATGAAAATTTGAAGCTATAATATGTGAGGAAAAATAATTAAGGATAAACCAATAGGATATGAATTTGCTGAACCAATTTTTAAATGGAATACAAAAAAGGGAGGTGCGAGGAAGTCAGGAAAATAAGTTAACGAATGGTGAGAAATTAAAAAGAAGGATTTTTATTTTTTATTTTTCTTTCTATGTTAAATGTTTGTATTTTTGTATTTTTTGTGTTTTTGTGTTTTTGTATTTTTCTTGTGTTTTTCCCCCTAGCTATTTCCTAGCTATTGTCTTATAACTTTTTTTTCTTTTTCTTGTTAAAACTTAACAAAATATCATTAAAAACAAACAAACAAACAAACAAACAAACAAACAAGAAAACAGTAGTTCCTTTGTACAAAGAAGGAGAAATGCTATTGGGTGAAGAGAGAAGACGGAAGTGCTCACCACCTCCTTTGCCTCTGTCTTTATCCAAAAGGAAAACAGTGCCCAACCTGGTGATAATAGAATAAATGATGTAGAGAGGGAATTGTAGCCTTGCATGCTTAGGCTAAGCCATGCATGCTTAGGCTGTGTTTGTACTTTGATGCTTGGGTTTACTCTGAATTTTGCAGAGCACTGACCCTCTTCCCCAAAAAAGAACAAGAGGAAACAATGACCTTAGTTCACTCATGAGCAAGAGGACAATTTGATGGTTCCATTGAAGATGCAGAGGAGAAAGCAGCAATAACAAAGCCACTTCCGAGCTGGAGAGGAGGTGGGGTTACGGGCCCACCCCCTCTCACACACGTGGGGGCTGGCTCTAGCCCCTGCGAGAGCAAGGGAATCCTTGGGCGCGTCACCGACCCGGCCGGCCAATCGGTGGGCCGGGGAGGCGTGGCCTAGCGCATTTAAGGATGGAGCACCCGGGGACCGCCCTCTTTGCCTCATTCCAGCTGCCCCGGTTTTTCCCATCCCACCCACCCTTAGGTTTAGCTAGCTTTGACCTTGCTATGGACTCCAGTTGGTCGCTGCAAGGGGCCTGGTAGGAATTTTTCCACTTGGCACATTTCCAGCCATTTGGTTTTTTCGCCTACCTCGTAGCAAATGTCAGAACTTCCTCGGTATTGGCGGTTAGGCATTGGCAGAGGGTTATGGTTATGCAAATGAAGGGGGAAGGAAGCGCCATCACCTTCCCCCAAGGAAAAGGGTAGTCCGGTAGAGGACTCCGGGGGGCATTGCCCTGTCCGAAACCTAGGAAGGTGAGGGCCTACGGCACGCCCCCGAGTGGTGACACCTGGGGGATCCTAGTTAGCGTACTTCAACAGGACTCCCCCGGCTTGTGTCAACCCTTCCCGGTCTCCATGCCAGGTAGTTGATAGGAGCCAATGCCTAAGGTCAATACCTTTCAATTCCTGTAATCAATAAAGTTGTGGCCTTTTCTGCCCATTAACCTTAAATAATGTGTCTGGTGTCTTCATTTCACACGGGGGGAGGGGACTTGCCACGCAATGAATGATTCTCAATAAATGGTGCCAGGCCACTATGTAAATTAGGCCCTCATTGTTCTTAAATTGTCAATCATATTAGTCTTAAGAAGGGAAACTCCCACAGCCACTTGAGAACCTTTCAAGAGAGACAGGGAGAACAGCTGTTCCTTGGGTTCAAAGCTAGCCAAATCATGATAATCAATGGCCATTGAGACAGGAGAGCGCATAGCCTCTTTCCTCATTTACCTTGGCAGCGTCATAATCACAACATAAGAATGTGGAGGATACATAACAACTAAATAGACACCTGGATTATTGACTGAAGAGAGCCGCCAATTCTCCGTACCAAAAGGCATTCAGTTTAAAGATGCTTCAGTGGCCTCCAATTTAGAAAGCTACGCTCTCAACGGTGACATGTTTGAGCTCTGCAAGGACAGAATAGCATATAAGATGTATGTGTGTTCTTTTTATCTCAGGTCAGTGGCTCCCAGGCATTGCTACTGCACTTGGGTCTGAGGGAAAAGAGGCGCATTATATGGTGACAACAAATCCAGGCAAACACTGCCGCCTAAAATGCAATTTTCAGCATCCACTTTATTGTATTTTTATATTTTGCTCTGAGCCGCTCAGAGTGGCTGGGGCAACCCAGCCACATGGGAGGCATACGAATAATAAAAATAATCATCTCTGGAGTGGGAAAAATCTCTAATAGATTTCTGACATTACGAAAATCATCCAGGATCGTCGTCAGCATAGAAATGGGAAAGTATACTGAGGTCCAGCGCCGAGGGCTTTCTGGCGATTCCCTCACTGTGAGAAGTGAGGTTATAGGGAACCAGGCAGAGGGCCTTTGCAGTAGTGGCACCCGCCCTGTGGAACCCCCTCCCATTAGATGTCAAGGAAATAAATAACTATCTGACTTTTAGAAGGCATCTGAAGGCAGCCCTCTTTGGGGAAGTTTTTAATGTTTGAAGTTTTATTCTGTTTTTAATGTTCTGTTGAAAGCTGCCCAGAGTGGGCGGGGTAGGATTAATAAATTATTATTATTATTATTATTATTATTATTATTATTATTATTATTTAATTTTGAAGGCCCTGTGTTGTCATTTCCTGAGAAATTTCCTTCTTTATAAAGAATTGTAGTATTGTAGAACTGTAGTCAGATGAAATTATGCAGGAATCTTTTGCCCAATGTGGGGTTCAAACGTACGACCCTGAGATTAAGAGTCTCATGCACTGCTAGAAAACGGCCTCTTCTCCTAAAAGAAATGACATTACACTGAAGAAAATTTCCCTCAGTCTATACACTGCCTGCCTACATGCCAAACATTTACAACACTCATATGCCCTCCTCAAAGAATCCAAGGTACTGCAGTTTCTTGAGGGTGCTGTGAATTATAGCTATGCGAAGGGCAGATTGCAGCTCCCAAGATTCTTTGATTTTCTCATGTGTTTTTAATGTACAGTGCACATGAAGCTATTGTTCACAACAATGCCTTTCAAATGAGAATGCCATGGCACACAAAAAATCCCACCAGCTAAACAAGGCTCCGGCTAGGCAGGGGTGCACATTGGTAATCTTTGCTAGTGTTTAGGGGAGTTTTAAACGTTTGATTGCTTTGTTATCATGGTAGGCAAACTAAGGCCCGGGGGCTGGATCTGGCCAATTGCTTTCTAAATCCAGCCCGTGGACAACGGTCTGGGAATCAGCATGTTTTTACATGAGTAGAATGTATCCTTTTATTTAAAATGCATCTCTGGGTTATTTGTGGAGCCTGCTTAGTGTTTTTACATGAGTAGAATGTTTGCTTTTATTTAAAATGGGTTATTTGTGGGGCATAGGAATTTGTCCCCCCAAAATATATATATATATTTTCCGGGCCCCCACAAGGTCTGAGGGACAGTGGACCAGCCCCCTGCTGAAAATGTTTGCTGACCCCTGCTTTATTATTATTATTATTATTATTATTATTATTATTATTATTATTCTGTTGGGAGCCGCTCAGAGAGGCTGGGGAAACCCAACCAGATGGGTGAGGTATGAATGAATGGATAAATAAAGACTGATGAGTGCTGCTCGCATGGTACTGAATTAAACCCGAGCTACAGAGGAAGCTGCAGACATGGTCCAGTGTTCAGTAATAGCCTCCCCATTAAGCCAACATGTTCTGCTATGCCTTATTGTACTGCCCATTAGGTGCCAGATTTGCTAATGATGGTTGTTTGCTAAAAGCCCCACTAGCTATAGCTCAGGGGTTTTTTTGTTCGTTTGCTTGCTTGTTTGCTTCCTTGCTTTTGAGGTTGAGGGAGAGCAACTGTGGTGCTCATTATGAACAATTTGCTTGTAATGTGAGCACCGGCCATGGCTGCTGGATGTGCCAACTCCTCTGAGGTTCTTACAAGCTAGAGATCTTTAATGAAGGATGACAGAGAATTTGGGAGGTGGGGAAATCTGCCAAGTGTCAGTAGGAATATGCTTCTCAATGCTAGTTGCTAGAATCATAAGCAGGGAGTGAGATCTCACATTCAGCTTCTTGCAAGTGTCCCATTGGGGCTTCTAGTCGGCCGTTGTGAGAACAAGATGCTGGACTATGTATGATAGGCCTGATCCAGCTGGATTATTATTAAAATATTAGGAGCTTAAAAAATAATAATTTTATTATTTACACCCTACCCATCTTACTGAGTTGTTCCAGCAGCTCTGGGTGGCTTCCAACACATAAAAACACAATAAAACACCAAACATTAAAAAACTTCCTGATACAGGGTTGCCTTCAGATGTCTTCTGTACAGTTAGTTATGTCATTGACATCTAATGGAAGGGTGTTCCACAGGGTGGGTGCCACCACTGAGAAGGCCTTCTGCCTGGTTCCCTGTAACTTCACTCCTTGCAGTGAGGGAACCACCAGAAGGCCCTCGGAGGTGGATCTCAGTGTCTGGGCTGAATGATGGGGATGAAGACGCTTCTTCAGAAATAAAGAGCTGAGACCGTTTAATACCAACACTTTTAATTGTACTCGGAAATGTACTGGGAGTCAGTGAAGATATTTCAGGACCAGTGTTATATGGTCCCAGTGGCTGCTCCTAGTCACCAGTCTAGCTGCCGCATTCTGTATTAGTTGTTGTTTCTGAGTCACCTTCAAAGAGCACATTGCAGTAGTTCAAGTGGGAGATAACTAGAGCATGTACCACTCTTGTGAGACAGGGAGCAGGCAAGTAGGGTCTCAGCCGGTGTACCAGGTGGAGTTGGTAAACAGCTGTGCTAGACACAGAATTGACCTTGATTCTGTATCATTCCTTTCATTCCTTTTTCTATCGAAATGAAAGCTGGACATACATCATGTCCTCTCCAGCGGTTATTGAAGAACGATACGAGAGCCATGCCACCAGCCACACAGCCCCCGCAAAAGGAATGCAATGCTAAAGGGGTGCCAGAATTCACCCAAGAGGTGCTGGAACTCAGTTCTGGTGAGTTCCAGCTGAAAAAAGCTCTATCACTGCTATCATAACCATGTCTACTCAGAAGTAAATCCCCTTGCATTTAATGGTGCTTACTTCCAGGTAATTGGGACGTGGGTGGCACTGTGGGTTAAACCACAGAGCCTAGGAGTTGCTGATCAGAAGGTTGACGGTGAGCTCCTGTTGCTCGGTCCCTGCTCTTGCCAACCTAGCAGTTCGAAAGTACTTCAAAGTGCAAGTAGATAAATAGGTACCACTCTGGCAGGAAGGTAAACGGCGTTTCCGTGCGCTGCTCTGGTTCGCCAGAAGCGGCTTAGTCATGCTGGCCAAATGACCCGGAAGCTGTACGCTGGCTCCCTCAGCCAATAAAGCGAGATGAGCGCCGCAACCCCAGAGTCAGCCACGACTGGACCTAATGGTCAGGGGTCCCTTTACCTTTACTCCCAGGTAAGTGGGGTTAGGTTTGCAGCCTAAATACCGTTGGGTTGGAGCTCCCCCGAGATCTGTTCTTTAACACCAAAGACTATCAAAAAGATCAGCAGAGGGGACATGAAAGAGAGGTAAGAGCCTCGGACTTAAGATCTCCGGGTTGATGGACTTTTGGAGAACTGTTGGCAGGGGCCGAGACCGGGGAGGGGAGATGGTGAAAGAAAAATTGGGAATTTAAAGTGTATATATTGTGATACTAAAAATGTTTTCTTTTTCTTTTAATGAGAGATGGGAAAATCGTGGAATGGAATTTTTGTGACCCTAGGGGAAACGTCTTAAGAGAATAAGTTCAGATATATAAGTTCTAAGGAGAAATAAGATTAAATAAAGTAAAAGTGGGGGGCTAACTGGCGAATGAGAGAATGGAAAATTACAATATTAAGATAAGTTATAAGGATAAAAACAAAGATGAAGGATTTGCTGAAATATCTATTTGAATTAGAATACAAAGAGGGGAGGTGTGAGGAGGTCAAGGAGATAAGTTAAGAAAGGGAGTTATATCAAGGTTTAACTTGTTCTTTTGTCTTTTTGATTGTATCTTTTTTTCTTTTTAGCTGTTTTTGCTTTTTTGCTTTTTTATTTTTATTTTTCTCTTGGATATGTTTTGTTTTTGTATATTGTGTTCCTTTTTGTAATCTTATAAACTTGAATTAATATTATTTGGGGGGGGGGGAAACTAAATTATGATCCATACAATAATTTAGATCAGTTCTTCCTGAAATGTGCAAATATCACATTTCTAAAGCATTCCTTTCAGGTGCCTTTTCATATAAGCATGTCTTTCTGTCTCAGCTTGTGAATAGAAAGTAAACAGAGTATGACCTGAATATATGTGGCATTATTTGTGGCTCACTGCTAAGTAAGACTGGTAATAACAGGCAAGCTGAAACTAGTCTGCCATTACTGATCTCCACGCTGAGAAGCCCTTGCTCAGCCCCCAGGTAACCCCGGCATATTCTGGGAAAGCACATTCGGAAAACCTGGGTGATTAATTATCACAGTTTGAAATAGTGGTGGCTATAATTATGATAACAGCAAAATACCCTCATTACAACAGGCCAGAAAGCAGGGACTGTGTGAAGAGGGAATGGAGATGAAAAAGGACATCGTTTTCCTTTTTGCCCTGTATTCATCATATGCAACACTGTTTCTGTTCTGCTGCAGTTCTTCTGCCAGACACTACATGACTGTTCTCACTGTCTGCTGTGGTGAAATTATGTAAATTACCAAAATAATTACCTGTTGCCTAGCATTTATGGACTGAAGGCAACAACAACCTGATCATATTCACTGGATTGATTGCCCTTCTCAGGATCTTCCATTCAAAGAGCAGGCTCCTTGCTTCATAAGAGCTATAGCTCAGTGGTAAAGCATCTGCAGAAGATCTTGAGTTCAATCCTGGTTTCCCCAAGCAGGACTGGGAGATATCCCTGTCTGTAACCCTGGAGAGTCTCTGCCAGTCTGTGTAGGCAATACTAAGCTAGTTTGAGCAATGGTCTGTGTTGCTATAAGGGAACTTCGTATCTTCCAAAGTTATGCCCCAATACAGTCTGTGGCATGGTTGGGATGAGTCACATGGATTTCGGGACAGCGCTCAACAGATAACCCCACAGCCTCACTTGCCCTTTGACACCCCAAAAGGACTTGCAGTGAACCAGGTCTGGAGTTTGGAGGGGATGGCAGAAGAGATTGCTTGGAGTATAGAATGTCAAGGTTAAGTGGTAACTGAAGGGAGCATAGAAAGACAGTTGGACTGGTGGCGAGGATTTGGTCTAAGGCAGAGGTTTCCAGTATACCTGAAGGAGCATCTCCACCCCCATCATTCAGCCCAGACACTGAGGTCCAGCTCTGAGGGCCTTCTGGTGGTTCCCTCACTGCGAGAAGTGAGGTTACAGGGAACCAGGCAGAGGGCCTTCCTTCTCAGTAGTGGCACCCTCCCTGTGGAATGCCCTCCCACCAGATGTCAAGGAAATAAATGACTATCTGACTTTTAGAAGACATCTGAAGGCAGCCCTGTTTAGGGAAGTTTAAAATGCTTGAATGTTTAAATGTTTTAAATGTACATGCACACAAAAGCTCACACCAATAACAAACTTAAAAGGTAAAGGGTAAAGGGACCCCTGACCATTAGGTCCAGTTGTGGCCGACTCTGGGGTTGCGGTGCTCATCTCGCTTTATTGGCCAAGGGAGCCGGCATAAAGCTTCCAGGTCATGTGGCCAGCATGACTAAGCCACTTCTGGCAAACCAGAGCAGTGCACGGAAACGCCGTTTACCTTCCCACCGGAGCGGTACCTATTTATCTACTTGCACTTTGATGTGCTTTCGAACTGCTAGGTTGGCAGGAGCAGGGACCGAGCAACGGGAGCTCACCCCGTGGCGGGGATTCGAACCGCCAACCTTCTGATCGGCAAGTCCTAGGCTCTGTGGTTTAACCCACAGCGCCACCCGCGTCCCTTTCAATAACAAACTTAGTTGGTCTCTAAGTGCTACTGGAAGGAATTTTTTTGTAAAAAAATTGACGGCGGCAGACCAACACGGCTACCTACCTGTAACTGTGACAAGAGTAGTTCTCTTCCTCAAGCCCACAACTCTCCCACCCCTGAATTTCTTCTATTTCTGTACACTGAGAAAGCCATGCCCTCCAGCCAGACCTTGATTGCTGAGGAAACTTCCAGCATGTATTCACAACAGCCTGAGATGATGACAGGCCCCGTCTCAATATATTTTTAACGGGTTGCAGGGTGGTGACAACACTCCAGCTTTAGCCTCCTCCTTTTTTTCTTTCAGTTTCAGAAGAAACTAAAAGCCACATCACCTCAGGAAGGGTTGTCGGCAGGCCCTTCAGAGGTACAGAGAGGCCCTGATCACTTCCAGCATTTGAGGCCCCTTAGGCCAGTGTTTCCCAACCTTGGGTCTCCAGCTGTTTTTGGACTACAACTCCCATCATCCCTTGCTAGCAAGACCAATGGTCAGGGATGATGGGAATTGTAGTCCAACAGCAGCTGGAGACCCAAGGTTGGGAAACACTGCCTTAGGCAAAGCATCTATAGCTGTTTTTGGACTACAACTCCCATCATCCCTAGCTAGCAGGACCAATGGTCAGGGATGATGGGAACTGTAGTCCAAAACAGCTGGAGACCCAAGTTCTGGAAACCCTGGTTTATTTCATTAGCTGATCTGCAAGGAGCTGCTCATCACAGTCTATTATTTTGCCCCCAGAACCAATATAATTTATTAATATTTGGGGGCATTTGTAACTTTTTAACATGACAAAATCTATATTTGTCAATCAGAGATGTAGTGGTCCCTGGTTGCAGGAGTTTAAAGACCCATGACTCTTTTTCTGCATGGTCCCAGTTTATAGAGTCCTAGAGCTGTTCAGTCACCATGAAAGGGGAGATTTTCAGCCACTGAGAAGACATCATTTCACCCTTTGTGTGGATTTGATCTGAGTCAATCTGAGTGAAAGGAAGTGAGTCAGCCATGGAGGTTGGGTCCGAGGGTTAGAAGGCACTCAGGAAGCATAGCCGTCAATGTTTTCCTTTTTTTAAGGGAAATTCCCTTATTCCGAATAAGATTCCTTGCAAGAAAAGGGAAAATTTGACAGCTATGAAGGAAGAACACTGAGGAGCTGTTCTGTATGCTCCAAAGCTAAGCATTTAGGAAGAATGAAAACACAAGGTGCTTTAGTTTCAAGAGAATGATGTGCAAGTTCTGTTGCATTCCAGTGGAACTTCATGAAAAAAATCAACTTAAGCCACCCCCTTAAAAAAGATACTGGAGCACTTCAAATCATTTGCACATTTATGTGTGCAGAAAATCAAAGATGAAGTCAAAAGGCAACACATGGAGATCTGGGTTGATCATTGCAATGCATCCCTAATTATCATTATTATGCAAATATAGGATTATTGTATAATCTTAGAAGGGGTGTGGCTGTGACTATGATGAAAAGACCTTGCATTTCTGAATTTGCCACTACACTATCACAGTTAATAAAAAGACTATGTCTTTTACCAAATCACATCTCTTGCTTGCTAAAATTTACCACTCTAAGCTGAGGGACCTTAGAAAGCATTGCTAATAACAAGGCCAGTGGAAGTGATGATATTCCAGCTGAACTATTTAAAAATTTAAAAGATGATGCTGTTAAGGTGCTACACTCAATATGCCAGCAAATTTGGAAAACTCAGCAGTGGCCAGAGGATTGGAGAAGATCAGTCTACATCCCAATCCCAAAGAAGGGAAGTGCCAAAGAATGCTCCAACTACCGCACAATTGCACTCATTTCACATGCTAGCAAGGTTATGCTTAAAATTCTACAAGGCAGGCTTAAGCAGTATGTGGACCGAGAACTCCCAAAAGTGCAAGCTGGATTTAGAAGAGGCAGCGGAACCAGAGACCAAATTGCAAACATGCGCTGGTTTATGGAGAAAGCTAGAGAGTTCCAGAAAGACATCTACTTCTGCTTCTGGATGAATCTCTAGCCAGAATTAAGATTGCCGGAAGAAATATCAACAACCTCAATTATGCAGATGACACAACCTAGATGGCAGAAAGTGAGGAGGAATTAAAGAACCTTTTAATGAGGGTGAAAGAGGAGAGCGCAAAATATGGTGTGAAGCTCAACATCAAAAAAACGAAGATCATGGCCACTGGGCCCATCACCTCCTGGCAAATAGAAGGGGAAGAAATGGAGGCAGTGAAAGATTTTACATTCTTGGGCTCCATGATCACTGCAGATGGTGACAGCAGTCACGAAATTAAAAGACGCCTGCTCCTTGGGAGAAAGGCGATGGCAAACCTAGACAGCATCTTAAAAAGCAGAGACATCACCTTACCAACAAAGGTCCGCATAATTAAAGCCATGGTTTTCCCAGTAGTGATGTATGGAAGTGAGAGCTGGACCATAAAGAAGGCTGATCGCCGAAGAATTGATGCTTTTGAATTATGGTGCTGGAGGAGACTCTTGAGAGTCCCATGGACTGCAAGAAGATCAAACGTATCCATTCTTAAGGAAATCAGCCCTGAGTGCTCACTGGAAGGACAGATCCTGAAGCTGAGGCTCCAATACTTTGGCCACCTCATGAGAAGAGAAGACTCCCTGGAAAAGACCCTGATGCTGGGAAAGATGGAGGGCAAAAGGAGAAGGGGAGACAGAGGACAAGATGGTTGGACAGTGTTCTCGAAGCTACAAACATGAGTCTGACCAAACTGCGGGAGGCAGTGGAAGACAGGAGTGCCTGGTGTGCTCTGGTCTATGGGGTCACGAAGAGTCGGACATGACTAAACGACTAAACAACAACAAAGCTGAGGGATGCACATAAAAACAAGTTGTGAAATGAGTTAAATGCCAAAACAATTTGAGGTCCCAGTCCTCCCCACAACCACCACCAATTGTCCCTGGTCATAGGGGAGCACAGCAGTTATGCTCCTCAGAGATTTCACCTTCTGAGTTCTGGCACCACTCCAGGCACATTTGTGAAGTGTTTTGCAATTTAAGCAGGCTTGCACTCCTGCTGGGAATGTATACTTAACTAAAATGTATTTGATACGCTGAATTCTCTGGGAACAAAAGAAACACACTGTGCTTGCAGCCCATAAACACATGAAAATATAGTACAGCGACAGAGAACTGTTGAGCTCTTTCAAATTCAGGAAAGTAGCAATTGCCATCCAAGAGGCAATAATCAATGCCAGATAATATCCACCCTGGGTACTCCTACCACATACAGTAATCTCTTTGTTATGTAGCTGAGTCAGTTGCCATTTGCGATATGTCTGTTTCGAAGGAAATAATGTTAAAGTCTTTTGTCTTTTAGCTCAGATCCCTTCATTTTAAAATAACATTTTCCTCCTCATTCCAGTTATTGTCATATTTAATCTCCTGAAAGGTTTTAATTCACTGGAGTTTTGGGTGTACCAAATGCTTTTTGGTATTGTCCCTTCCACTATTTTTTTCTGTGCATATTCAAAAGTATGCAGTACCAGCAGCTTCTTCTCCCTACAAATGTTAAAAGTGTGGCACTTACTATAACAACTTCATGGTGCATACTGGCACCCTTTTCTACTAAAAAGAAAAGGAAAGAAAAAAAGCACTGGTTCATTCTGTGCCCTGAAATATTCAGCTTCACTTTTGCACACAGTTACTGTGGAGTAAGCTCAACTGAGCATAGGTGGACTTACTTCTGAGTAAGCATGAGGATGTTCAAGAAACTCATCTACAACAACTACAAGCTGTCTTTATATGTACATGTACAAGTGCTTTTGTGAAAGTGCACGTGCTTGTTGATTTGTAGTGTTCAGGCTCTACACTCGTTGCATGTTACCTTTAAATATCTGTACAGTGGTACCTCGGGTTAAATACGCTTCAGGTTACATACGCTTCAGGTTACATACGCTTCAGGTTACACACTCTCTAAGTCAGAAATAGTGCTTCAGGTTAAGAACTTTGCTTCAGGATAAGAACAGAAATCAGGCTCCGGCGGTGCGGCGACAACAGGAGGCCCCATTAGCTAAAGTGGTGCTTCAGGTTAAGAACAATTTAAGGTTAAGAAACGACCTCCAGAACGAATTAAGTATTTTACCTGAGGTACCACTGTACATTTGTACACTCAGATATTGAATTCATAGTCACAGCAACTGCCCCTTTATTCAGTGGCATAGTGTGAGTTGCTGGTGCCCGGGGCAAGGCAAGTGTTGAACGCCCCTGGTGGACTGGGCAGCTGGGGTAGGGGGGCATGCCAGTGGGGTGTGTGGAGCCCTCATGGAGAGTGAACAGAGTCTCCTTCCAACAGGCTCCTCTCTCACTGCCTCCATCCACCTGCCCATTAGACCAACCCACCTGCCACCACACCTCAGCTGCCAGCCGATTCATGCCTGTCGTGGGGGCACCTGATTGCGCCCCCTCAAAAATGTGTGCTGAGGGCCATGGCTCCCTGGCCCCCATGCTATGCTTCTGCATTTATTGAAAGCACCCTGTGAATGCTTAATAAATGTGTGCTTACTAGATGTGCTATTTGTAGCTGTAATGAAGAGAATGTAAATAGGTTGTCACTCCCCACTCTACAGTACTGGTATTGTAGGGTCTTTCCAGATTACTGCTATACTAGCTGGAAAGACCATCCTTTTTAATATTTAATAAAGTGTATCTTGCTGAACCCCTTCATGGATCACTGCCTTGCCATGGCGAAGGGGCTTGAATAACTCAGAGAAGCTATGAACTATGCCGAGCAGGGCACCCAAGATGAACAGGTCATAGTGGAGAGTTTTGACCAAACGTGATCCACCTGGAGGAGGAACTGGCAAGCCACTCCAGTATCCCTGCCAAGAAAACTCCATGGACAAAGACAACAGGCATATAAAAGTTATGACACTGGAAGATGAGCCCCTCAGGTCGGAAGGTGTCCAACATGCTACTGGGGAAGAGCGGAGGACAAGTACAAGTAGATCCAGAGCTGATGAAGCGGCTGGGCCAAAGCCGAAAGGACGCTCAGTTGCGGATATGCCTGGAAGCGAAAGGAAAGTCCAATGCTGTAAAGAAAAATATTGCATAGGAACCTGGAATGTAAGAACCATGAACCTGGGTAAGTTGGATGTGGTCAAAAATGAGATGGCAAGAATAAATATTGACATCCTGGGCATCAGTGAACTAAAATGGACGGGAATGGACGAATTCAGTTCGGATGACCATCATATCTACTACTGTGGGCAAGAAACCCGTAAAAGAAATGGAGTGGCCCTCATAGTCAACAAAAGAGTGGCGAAAGCTGTACTGGGATGCAATCCCAAAAATGATAGAATGATCTCGATACGAATCCAAGGCAGACCTTTTAACATCACAGTAATCCAAGTTTATGCACCAACTACTGGTGCTGAAGAAACTGAAATTGACAAATTCTATGAAGACCTTATAGAAGTGACACCAAAGAAGGATGTTCTTCTCATTATAGGGGATTGGAATGCTAAAGTAGGGAATCAAGAGATAAAAGGAACAACTGGCAAGTTTGGCCTTGGAGATCAAAACGAAGCAGGGCAAAGGCTAATAGAGTTCTGTCAAGAGAACAAACTGGTCATCACAAACACGCTTTTCCAACAACACAAGAGACGACTCTACATGTGGACATCACCAGATGGGCAGCATCGTAATCAGATTGATTATATTCTCTGTAGCCAAAGATGGAGAAGCTCTATACAGTCAGCAAAAACAAGACCTGGAGCTGACTGTGGCTCAGATCATCAGCTTCTTATAGCAAAATTCAAGCTTAAACTGAAGAAAGTAGGAAAAACCACTGGGCCAGTAAGATACAATCTGAATCAAATCCCTTATGAATACACAGTGGAAGTGAGGAACAGGTTTAAGGATTTAGATTTGTTGGACAGATTGCCTGAAGAACTATGGGTGGAGGCTCGCAACATTATACAGGAGGCAGCAACGAAAACCATCCCAATGAAAAGGAAATGCAAGAAAGTAAAGTGGCTGTCCAACGAGGCCTTACAAATAGCAGGGGAGAGAAGGCAAACAAAATGTGAGGGAGATAGTGAGAGATACAGGAAATTGAATGCAGATTTCCAAAAAATAGCAAGGAGAGACAAGAAGGTCTTCTTAAACGAGCAATGCAAAGAAATAGAGGAAAACAAAGAATGGGAAGAACCAGAGATCTGTTCAAGAAAATTGAAGATATGAAAGGAACATTTCGTACAAAGATTACCATAATAAAGGACAAAAGTGGTAAGGACCTAACAGAAGCAGAAGACATCAAGAAGAGGTGGCAAGAATACACAGAGGAATTATACCAGAAAGAAATGGATGGCTCGTACACCCCAGGTAGTGTGGTTGCTGACGTTGAACCAGATATCCTGGAGAGTGAAGTCAAAGGGGCCTTAGAAAGCACTGCAAATAACAAGGCCAGTGGAAGTGATGAATATTCCAGCTGAACTATTTAAAATTTTAAAAGATGATGCTGTTAAGGTGCTACACTCAATATGCCAGCAAATTTGGAAAACTCAGCAGTGGCCAGAGGATTGGAGAAGATCACTCTACATCCCAATCCCAAAGAAGGGCAGTGCCAAAGAATGCTCCAACTACCGCACAATTGCACTCATTTCACACGCTAGCAAGGTTATGCTTAAAATTCTACAAGGCAGGCTTAAGCAGTATGTCGACCGAGAACTCCCAAAAGTGCAAGCTGGATTTCGAAGGGGCAGAGGAACCAGAGACCAAATTGCAAACATGCGCTGGATTATGGAGAAAGCTAGAGAGTTCCAGAAAGACATCTACTTCTGCTTCATTGACTATGCAAAAGCCTTTGACTGTGTCGACCACAGCAAACTATGGCAAGTTCTTAAAGAAATGGGAGTGCCTGATCACCTCATCTGTCTCCTGAGAAATCTCTATGTGGGACAAGAAGCTACAGTTAGAACTGGATATGGAACAACTGATTGGTTCAAAATTGGGAAAGGAGTACGACAAGGCTGTATTTTGTCTCCCTGCTTATTTAACTTATATGCAGAATTCATCATGCGAAAGGCTGGGCTGGATGAATCTCTAGCCAGAATTAAGATTGCCGGAAGAAATATCAACAACCTCAGATATGCAGATGACACAACCTAGACGGCAGAAAGTGAGGAGGAATTAAAGAACCTTTTAATGAGGGTGAAAGAGGAGAGCGCAAAATATGGTCTGAAGCTCAACATCAAAAAAACGAAGATCATGGCCACTGGGCCCATCACCTCCTGGCAAATAGAAGGGGAAGAAATGGAGGCAGTGAGAGATTTTACTTTCTTGGGCTCCATGATCACTGCAGATGGTGACAGCAGTCACGAAATTAAAAGACGCCTGCTCCTTGGGAGAAAGGCGATGGCAAACCTAGACAGCATCTTAAAAAGCAGAGACATCACCTTGCCAACAAAGGTCCGTATAGTTAAAGCCATGGTTTTCCCAGTAGTGATGTATGGAAGTGAGAGCTGGACCATAAAGAAGGCTGATCACCGAAGAATTGATGCTTTTGAATTATGGTGCTGGAGGAGACTCTTGAGAGTCCCATGGACTGCAAGAAGATCAAACGTATCCATTCTTAAGGAAATCAGCCCTGAGTGCTCACTGGAAGGACAGATCCTGAAGCTGAGGCTCCAATACTTTGGCCACCTCATGAGAAGAGAAGACTCCCTGGAAAAGACCCTGATGTTGGGACGACAGAGGACAAGATGGTTGGACAGTGTTCTCGAAGCTACAAACATGAGTCTGACCAAACTGCGGGAGGCAGTGGAAGACAGGAGTGCCTGGCGTGCTCTGGTCCATGGGGTCACGAAGAGTCGGACACGACTAAACGACTAAACAACAACAACAACAACATCTTGCTGAAAATAAGATATAGAATTCTGCCTCTTCAGAGTGGATCCAGGTGTCATTATAACTATGTCAAAATCTTAGGAAGCTAATATTCTTGCCCCTACCCGCCAATAAAGTCTGTATTAGACAGTCTAATAAGCAATGCCATTAAGGGAATGAAAAGGCCAATCAATCAAGTTGATCGGGGAATTAGAAAGTACATTCCAATTTCATTTATACATCTAAATGTCACAGCAAGAAGTAATTACTAGTTTCTGCCTAGGATGAGATCTGCCAAGCAGCGGAAATGAACACAAGGAACATTGCAAGGCTGGTTGAAAACAGATCATAGTTCTGTTATTACACACACACACACACACACACACACACACACACACTCCTCCTTCCATTCTGGATATATACAAAATGGCAGGTGTTTTCCATTACCCACATTTTATTATTGACAGTTATGTGGAAGAGAGTTTGTGGCACTGCCCAATTCTATAAACAGCTCCGGCCCCTTGGAAGTTGGTCCGTGTCTGGACAAACAATTCCCACATTTTGTCTCTCTTTTCTTGCCTAAGGTACATTCAGTTGAATGCCCTTTGTGAAAAATGGTCTGTGCACACAGATGCATAACATACTGTCTTCAGGTTATTGCTCCCTCACTCAAATCTTTGGAAGCTGAACATCTGTGTAAGAGACTGGGGACGTGTTGCATTTAGATCACATTCAGGTAAATGCAATGGGTTGTATTGAACTAAATTCTACTCAGAGTAGACCCACTGAAATCAATGAACCTACATTAGGCTTCAGGCTCTAATCCCAAAACACAATGTCAGCAACTTGTTGCAAATTAACAGGCTGAAAGGAAAACCCACACAAGTTGAGGAGAAGAAAAGGGTTCATTGCTTTTATTGGCCAGTAAAATTGACTCAGAGGAATCAAAGCGGGCGCTCTCTGATATACAGTTCATAAGGCATGAATATGCATAAGTTTCTGCCCAACCCTAGAATTACACATTTTACTAATGAGATCCTTATATGGGCAACTCTAATTGCATATGCATTAGAGACAGAACAAAGACTCTTTCTAAGTATCTAAGTAAGGGACGTGGGTGGCGCTGTGGTCTAAACCACAGAGCCTAGGGCTTGCCGATCAGAAGGTCAGCGGTTTGAATCCCTGCGCTGGGGTGAGCTCCCGTTGCTCAGTCCCTGCTCCTGCCAACCTAGCAGTTCTAGAGCACGTCAAAGTACAAGTAGATAAATAGGCGGGAAGGTAAACGGCGTTTCCGTGCGCTGCTCTGGTTCGCCAGAAGCGGCTTAGTCATGCTGGCCACATGACCCGGAAGCTGTCTGTGGACAAACGCTGGCTCCCTCAGCCTATAGAGTGAGATGAGCACGCAACCCCAGAGTCGTCCACGACTGGACTTAATGGTCAGGGGTACCTTTACCTTTACCTAAGTATCACCTTGCAGCACATGAAGAAGAGTGGGGCTCTTATTATTATGCATACACTCTGGCATGTGGTAAACAAGATAAGGAGTAAGGTTGTTCCTGGTACCTTAAGGACAGAATCTTTCCTAATATAATGGGGCAACTCTTTGGTGCAAAGGAGATTAGCTAGAGGTCTTTGCTTCAGTCTGACAGTGCAATGGTCTCCCTTGGGAGGTGGTGGACTCCCCTTCCTTGGAGGTTTTTAAGCAGACGTTGGATGGCCATCTGTCATGGATGCTTTAGTTGAGATTACCGCCTTGCAGAGGGTTGGACTAGATGACCCTTAGGTCCCTTCCAACAATACAATTCTATGATTCCTGTACAAACTGCTGAGTAACTCTGTGGATTAAGGTCCCCTTTTGCCAATATTCATCCTTTTTGCTCATATTTATGCACCCCAGTCATGACAACTGAGCAGATTGGCTGCCTTCATTTTGCCTGCTGTGGGTCACAGGATTTGGGCAGGATTTTGGCACGAAGAAGGCAGGTGAAGCAAAGCAAACAGCGTTGTTAGTGCCAGCAAAGGAGAGCCTTATAGATTCTACGTCAAGCATTTGTAGTTTCAGAGGCTTGCTCTGCCTTCTTTCCAGTTTTCCCTGTTCACTGGTGATGGAGGGAGTCCAGAGGGGCACATGATTTTTGGAACAGTTTCTTGCCAACTCTACTGGAATCAAGGTTTACCGTATTTTTCTGTGTATAAGATGCCCCCTAATTTTTTTAACCCAAAATTAAGAAATTAAGTTATTTAGCTTTTTTTTGGGGGGGGGGAGGTCACGTCCGCCAATCGCTCACCCGCTTGCCCACCACTGCAGATCGCTTGTCACAGCCTCTGCCACCCACACACCTTGTTTCAGCTGCCAATTGTCTGCCCGCTCGCTGCCACCAAAACCCATCCGCCCACTTGCTGCAGCCGCCAATCACCTGCCGGGCTTGCTACAGCCACCAATCACCCGCCCAATCTCCTGCTTGCTGCTGCCACTAATTCCACCCCCTGCATTCACTATCTGTGTATAAGACGACACCCAATTTTTGCCTTTTTTTAAATAGCAAAAAGCATTGTCTTATACATACAAAAATATGGTACCTATTGTGTAGCTGAGTGTGTGCAGCCTTGTCATAGTGATTCTACCAAACACAGATATCCTGGAAGTGTTGCAGGATCTTGCCCTGATCTTGGGCCCAAACAAATGTGGTGGAATAAAGGATGGGTCTTTTAACTTTCTCAACAAACTTTATCACAGCTGCTGTGGGGTGGCTGCTAATTTTACTGGAGCAGATCAGCTGGAGGAAGGGGTTTAACCCTTCCCTTTACTTCTTAGCAAACTCAGCCAGCAAACATGTAAATCTGTCAGAAGTATTCACTGTAGATAAATTTCTAAAAAAAATATAAAATACCATTAAACACCCCCTACCTTTTACAGCAGGCAATATAAAGTGAAATATGCAGCATCCATCGCAGAGTTCAGGGGTCCACTGGAAAGAAAACACATCACCAGGGGGGAAACTATAGAAATGATTCATCTCAACCACATACATTTAAAAGCTTTTGGTGGGGAAGTGGCAAGCTCCTGGATGTTAACATCAATCATAAAATCATACCAAATTAAACTTACCACTTTTACACGGGCCTCTAAGTGTCCTCAGTTTGTGTGCCATTTCTTCTTACAATGCAAAACTAATGTAACAAATAATTCTCCTTTGCATACCAATCATCTGTATCTGCTCCCACCTTGTCTCTCCAGACTCCTGCAGTGTCTACTTAGTGAGTAAGTGACTGATCAGTTCCCTGCTATAGAGAACAGACTCTTGATCTGCGAAAAGGTTTAGAAGGGCTAATTGCAGGGATGGCATCACTGTGCTTTTCAAAACAGCATTTCAAAACAACTTGATACGTGGGCAACCCTCTCCAATGTATCGTTTATCTTGCTGGTAGCCCAGCAAGGAAGTAAAACAGGAAACTAGTATAGTATAGTATAGTGGTACCGCGGGTTACAGACAATTCAGGTTACAGACGCTTCAGGTTACAGACTCTGCTAACCCAGAAATAGTACCTCGGGTTAAGAACTTTGCTTCAGGATTGAGAACAGAAATTGTGCTCTGGTGGCACGGCAGCAGCGGGAGGCCCCATAAGCTACAGTGGTACCTCAGGTTAAGAACAGTTTCAGGTTAAGAACGGACCTCTGGAACAAATTAAGTTCTTAACCCGAGGTACCGCTGTACATCCATTTGGGAAGGAGTATAACATAATTGGCAGTGAAAATGCTATTCTCTGGTGATATAAAAGCTTTGGTGTCGTTTTTAAGAAGAGAGAGAAAGAACAGTGGCAAGAAAACTGATGAGCTATGCGGAGTTGGGTAAATTGACATATAAACTGTGTGAAAAGGACAGTCGTGACTTCAAGGAAGAATGGGAACTTTTTACAAATTATCTAAAAAGACAACAAAATGACTCGGACTCCTTGGCAGGTTTTGAATAAAG
>NC_139685.1:71339215-71435224 GCF_964106915.1 Podarcis gaigeae
ACAAAAATAAAAAATCTCTATAATTGAGGGAATTGAAAAGAGACCTAGCGGTTTTCAGAAAATTATAACTGCCTCATTTTGAATCAGATCTATCATGGAAAACGCCAAAACAAAAAATAAAGAAGAATGGATTATAAATTGCCTTTATTGCTTTACAGCTTAATAGGGCTGCTTTGTTCCTTGCAAAGCACTGCCACTTACATTGTAGAGCAGGCATGATGCAGCATTAAAGAATGCTTAGTTCATCAATCATCCTGCTTTTAAGCAATTAACTGAGGGATTAGGCAATTGTATTCAAATCAATGCACATATAACCAAAGCCTTAATATAGATGTTGAGTGTGCCCTTAACAGATCGCCTCATTCTTTAAAATTTGCACTTCCCATGTAATCAACCCAAATTTTGGATGAGGGGTTGCCAAATGGCACCCTCCAGATATTGTTGGACTATGGTACTCATCATTCCTAACCACTGGCCTTTATGTTCTAAGCCTGATGGAGATCCTATTTCAAGGTATCTGGAGGATACCATGTTCTTTCAGATGATAAACCTACCGATTAAAACTTGAAGTCTCAGTTAAATTTAATCATTCTTTTTAACAAAATAGTTTTCTTGTCCTCAAAAGGTGAGCAAAGGTAGCCATGAATATCTGTCTGTCTGTCTGTCTGTCTGTCTGTCTGTCTGTCTACGTCAAATATGGAATACATTAGGTAAAGGTAAAGGGACCCCTGACCATTAGGTCCAGTCGTGACCATCTCTGGGGTTGCGGCGCTCATCTCGCTTTATTGGCCGAGGGAGACAGCGTACAGCTTCCAGGTCATGTGGCCAGCATGACTAAGCCGCTTCCGGCAAACCAGAGCAGCACACAGAAACGCCATTTACCTTCCCACCGGAGCGGTACCTATTTATCTACTTGCACTTTGACGTGCTTTCGAACTGCTAGGTTGGCAGCAGCAGGGACCGAGCAACAGGAGCTCACCCCGTCGCAGGGATTCAAATTGCTGACCTTCTGATCAGCAAGTCCTAGGCTTTGTGGTTTAACTCACAGTGCCACCCGCATCCATTTTCTGTCAAAAACCCATCTGCCTACTCAATTTTGGCTGGTTCCCTATGCTTCCAGTGTTCCAAGTTCTTACTTCACTGTAAGACTCCTGTACATGAGTTTCAAACAACGTTGCACAGCATTGTGGATTTCATAGAACCAAAGTATCATATTTTGCCAGTTTTCTTTCCTCTTGTTGGAAGTACAATAAGAGGGATCGTTAAGTGTGCGACATAATAGTGTTGTAGGCTTGCAGTGGCTAGAACGTAATTAAGACTTGAGTGTCAGAATGTAATCAAGACCTGTGTGCATTAAGATGTGTGCTAGATGCTTTTTAATCCTCTGGAATTAGCATGTGTGAAAGGCCAATTAAGCTAGGCAAACTTTCTACACTGTGTATTAGATTCCCTCAGAACCAGCATTGTTGGAAACTAATTAGACTAGTTTCCTTGGTGGGGCTAATGAGCTATTAGCAAAGCAATGAATCATAGGAAACTCTGTATGAGGCAACAGTGGGGTGGGGCCCCCTTCACTCCACAGATAAAGGAATGTGGGATAGATGCTGGGAGGAGTATGTTATGTGACAAGTGGAGAGCAGGAGGCAGAGAAAAATGACAGGTGTCTGTTTGTGTTTATGGGGGAAGCCTCTTGGGGTACAAATGTTGTGTACTCCTTCATTGTAGGCTCAGATGATAGAGATAGATAGATAGATAGATAGATAGATAGATAGATAGATAGATAGGCACAAAGTTGTTGAAGTTTTTCCCTTTTTTATTTTTAGGAAAATCACAAAAAAAATAAATAAATCAACACTTCTGATATGGACTGCCTGGGTTTCCCCGGACATTTTAGCTGCTTTGTGCCATTTTCGACGGATGAATCCCATCTATGTCCAGAAAATTCCCGACATATGACAACCATATATCATAAACACACCACAGTCTCTGTTGTGCCACATTTTCCAGAAATGAAACACAGACTCTGGGTCAAGTGTGCCTGAAACTCCCTGGAATCTCGAGGAAGGTGGTTGTGTTTTGACAGCTGAGGGAGTTGGGTAGAAAGTAGTTCTGAATGAATTTTCCTCATGTGTTGGCCTGAGAGACAAAAAAACAGACAAGCCTTTCTGTTTCAATTCTCCCCAAGTTAAACCTTACTGTTGCTCAGCTTTCACCTCAGTAAAGCAAGTTTCTCTTCTTTCTGGATTCCATTTGCTTCATTCTAGTCACTCTGCTAATGTGTTTCCCTTGCAATAATGAGACGTTTTGACCGGCTGGGATTACAATATTAAAGAAGTCTTGCAAGTGCATAGATAAAGTATGGGGCTTGCTCCCACAGGATGGCCACCAACCTAGATGGCGCTAAAAGAGGGTTAGACAAATTAACGGAGGAGAGGGCTATCGATGGCTACTAGCCAGGATGGGATGTGGGTGACTCTATGGTCTAAACCACTGAGAAGGTGGGTGGTTCAAATCTCCACAATGGAGTGAACTTTCCAGCTTCTGCCAGCCTAGCAGTTTGAAATCACACCAGTGCAAGTAGATAAATAGGTACCACTGCGGTGGGAAGGTAAATGGCATTTTCGTGAGCTCTGGCTTCCGTCACGGTGTCCCTGTTAGCATTTCACTCCTCCATTGCTGGATGTGTGATTGTTACATCACATGTCTGTGTTTACTTTCTAGGCTTGGAAAGCCTGAGAACGGAAGTTAACCTTATCTTTTCTGCTCTGTTGTGTTTTTGTACTTTTCACTTTCTGTTCTCTCTTGGAGCTGAAGGGAGAGTATGTCATGATTACTTTGTCCTGTATATAAAGGTAAAATTAAAGGGACCCCTGACCATTAGGTCCAGTTGTGGCCGACTCTGGGGTTACGGTGCTCATCTGGCTTTATTGGCCAAAGGAGCTGGTGTACAGCTTCTGGGTCATGTGGCCAGCATTACTAAGCCGCTTCTGGTGAACCAGAGCAGCGCACGGAAACACCGTTTGCCTTCCCACCGGAGCGATACCTATTTATCCACTTGTACTTTTTGGCGTGCTTTCAAACTGCTAGGTTGGCCGTAGCAGGGACCGAGCAATGGGAGCTCAACCCGTCACAGGGATTCGAACCACCGACCTTCTGATCAGCAAGTCCTAGACTCTGTGGTTTAACCCACAGCACCACCCGCATCCCATGGCGGGTGTCCTGTATATAATACTTAATAAAAGCTCAGAATGAGCACACCAATCTCCACTTTGTTTCTACTGATCTCTGCTGAGTGTGCGTTCACATAGGCATCTGCTATGTGTTGCTGGAGCATGCCGAGACTGATTTATGGACGTCCTGGAACTGCACAACACCAGGAAGATGCCCAGAGAGCTTTGTCTCGTCCCGGGGGCTGCGTGGACCCCCAGGTGTATTCCGACAGTCCCGTTGTGCCAGAAGCGGTTTAGTTATGCTGGCCACATGACCCGGAAAGCTGTTTGTGGACAAACGCTGGCTCCCTCGGCCTGAAAGTGAGAGGAGCACTGCAACCCCATAGTCGCTTTTGACTGGACTTAACCATCCAGGGGTTCTTTACCTTTACCTTTTGGCCTGATCCTGCAGGTTCTTTTTATGCTCTTATGTGTAAGTGTGTGGTTTGCGAGGGTAAATCTTTCCCAGTGCAGAAGGGTTAATATATAGTTAGAGTGCAGGTGCTGTAATAATATGCTTGAGTGATTTGCAAGCACATCCATCAAACACAAGGATTCTGAAAGGGCTGTCAGACGGTTTGGATCAGTAGAGCTCATTAAGAACATGTTGATTTGGATTGGAGGGAGTGGTGCCTGTAAGTGACTAGCTGTGAAGCTTGGGAAAACTGGGCCGACCTTGTGAATCCATCACAAGCATCAAGCTTGCCTCTTCATTCCTGCAAACTCATTCCTGTTTCTATGTCAGGAAATGAACGGCCTGCTATGGAGACACCAAATCTTCAGGATTCTCTTTTCCCCCTCAAAATATTTTATTCATTTTTTAACACAAATAAAGAACACAAACAAAAATCAAACGAACAGTACAAACAAATTCTGGTCATATCCTTATTTTTTGAAACATTGTTAAGTGGGCTTCCCCAGGTCCTACCTATCTGATTTTCATTTTACTTCATCTTTAGCAGTTTATCATAGTTTCTAACCATCTTTTTTTTTTCACACTTAAAATAACTTCACATTTTATCACTTACAAATAATACTATTTTAAAATACACTATCTTCTACTTCTAACCCTACAGCCTATATCCACTTCCAAAGCTATTCAAAGATTTAAATATTAACAATTTTTTTTTCAAATATTCCTTAAACTTCTTCCAGTCTAAATCTTCAGGATTCTCAAAGAGAATGGACCTTGTACGAAACAAAGATTACTACTCCTCTCATCAGGAAAGGAGGAGTGTAATCAAGTGTAGTACCTTGCCCCTGTGATTGAGGGGGCTGGCGTGACGTAAGCATACATGTGTCAGCTGACGTCACCCACACATGCTCCGGGATGTGCTGACGTGTCATGCGCACATCCTGCGGCTTGGGCACATGATGTTAGCATGCCCTGCATGCATGGTCGCCATGGAATTTTGAGGGGGCCGGCCCCTCTCCTTGAAAATGCTTGGGGGTCCTAGGCCCCCTGTCCCCCCCGATGTTGCCCCTAAGTGAAACCATCTCTGGGTTAATGCATCTTATTAATTTCCTTTCAAGAAGCTAACATCAAAGTAACATTTACAGCAATTTTTTTTTAAGTCAATAAATAAATAAATTAACAGAGGGCCGTCTCGGTAGTGGCGCCCGCCCTGTGGAACACCCTCCCATCAGACGTCAAGGAAATAAACATATGACTTTTAGAAGACTTCTGAAGGCAACCCTGTTTAGGGAAGTTTTTAATGTTTGATGTTTCATTGTTCTTTTAATATTCTGTTGGGAGCCACCCAGAGTGGCTGGGGAAACCCAGCCAAATTGGCAGGGTATAAATAAATTATTATTATTATTATTATTATTATTTATTATTATTATTATTAAGAAACCAGTTAATACTACTAGGGCAGGCATAGGCAAACTCAGCCCTCCAGATGTTTTAGGACTACTACTCCCATCATTCCTAGCTAACAGGACCAGTGGTCATGGAAGATGGGAGATGTAGTCCCAAAACATCTGGAGGACCGAGTTTGCCTATGCCTGTGCCACTGCTCATCTCCCATCATCTCATGTAAAGAGGAATATTGCCTCTGGCAGAGGAAGTAGAACATAGCCATTTCGGCTAGTAGCCATTGATCCTATCCTCCATTCATTTGTGCAATTATTTTAAAAGCCATCCAGGTTTGTGACCAGAAGGTTAATTCACAGGATCTCTACTTCCCCTCCTCACAGCTGGGAGAATGCCTCCTTAATGACCATTCGTACAGAGACATGTGTATTTTGATTTTGGAGCTGCCTCGCATCAAGCAGTAACAAGCAACCTGCCTCTCACTTCCAGCTGAGCCTTTTTGCACATTAGCTTTGCTCGGCACACTCCCCCCTTGGGTAGCAGGCGATTAGTGCTGCAACAATTTTTTCCTCCACGCCGGCCTCTCAGTTTGCAGGGGCTCCAAGCAGTCAAATTGGTTTGAGCCATTGCAGGTGCAAATGCAAACACTGATTGCCTCCCTCTAAGGGGAAAGGAGCCAGAGTGTGTCCCAAATTAAGCGGCAGGAACCAGTGCAGCCAGGGACCGGTAGGCCCGGAAGAGAAGCAGGTGCATCACAGGGCATGTTAGCAATAAAAATCAGTGGCAAAATGCCCTTTTTGAATGCATGTTTCTTTTTATTTAAAGCACTACACTGAGTTTGTGAGCTGATTGCTCCCACTCACTCCCATTTGCTGATTGCTTTCATGCTTTTATATCTCTTTTTCAGATGTATTCCAGGGCACACGAGTAAATAGTAGGAAGGGCAATCTGTAAAGGTATTGAACTCATGCCCAGGGGCTGAATCATAGCTGTCAACTTTCCCCTTTTTCTTGCGAGGAATCCTATTCGGAATAAGGGAAATTCCCTTTAAAAAAGGAAAACATTGACAGCTTTGGGCTGAATGTGGCCCTCCAGGCTTTTATGTCTGGCCCCCAAGGCTCTCCCTGAACCCCGCCCTTCACTAGACCTGCTTCAGTCCCTCCTTGTTTTTTAATTCTATTTTATTAAGTTTCAACATTTTTAACATATACAGTCAAGACGCAAATATTATAAAGGTAATGCTTATGCCTTTGCATTGTCCTCAGCCCTTCCCAAAAGAACTTGGGAACAATCCCTGCTGTGGCCTAAGCAGGAGGAAATTGTGCTGATATAATATCAGATGCATTAAGGTACCCCTGCCCGTACGGGCCAGTCGTGTCCGACTCTAGGGTTGTGCACCCATCTCACTTAAGAGGCTGGGGGCCAGTGCTGTCCGGAGACACTTCCGGGTCACGTGGCCAGCGTGATGAAGCTGCTCTGGCAAGCCAGAACCAGCGCAGCACACGGAAACGCCGTTTACCTTCCCGCTATAAAGCGGTACCTATTTATCTACTTGCACTTAAGGGTGCTTTCGAACTGCTAGGTTGGCAGGCGCTGGGACCGAACAACGGGAGCTCACCCCGCCGCAGGGATTCGAACCGCCGACCATGCGATCGGCAAGCCCTAGGCACTGAGGTTTTACCCACAGCGCCACCCGCGTCCCTTATCAGATGCATTACAGTAGGCAAAATTGCACACAAAAATGTGCAATTATAGACACAGAAAAATAGACACAAAAATGTGTCTATTACTATAAAAGCAGAAAAAAATGATAATTAATTTTCATGAGGACTACCCTCCTCTGGTGGTTCCCTCACTGCAAGAAGTGAGGTTACAGGGCACCAGGCAGAGGGTCTTCTCGGTAGTGGCGCCCTCGCTGTGGAACACCCTCCCATCAGATGCCAAGGGCATAAAGAATTACACAACTTTTAGAAGACATCTGAAAGCAGCACTGTATGGGAAGGTTTTTTATGTTTGACATTTTACTGTTTCTGCATGTGCTGTAAGTCGCCCAGAGTAGCTGGAGAAACCCAGCCAGATGTGTGGGATAAATAATAAAATGATTATGATTAAACAAAATGTTAACTGAAGTGGCAACCTGGTGAACTGAAACCAAGAGGAACTAAAATGGATGGATTTGACCATTCCTACTTGTACCTGCCTGAGAAGCAAATGGATGTGCTATTTGTTCTGCCAGAACATCATGAGAACATTAATATCTATTCTACAATCCATTTTCTTCTCCCCCCTCCAACTGTCAATGCACCCCCCTGCCCACTCCCTTCATTCCCACTTAGCCGATCCCTTCAATTAGGGACACTGCTGGAAATTTAATTAAAATCACTTTGAGGTAAGAGGGGGTGTCTGTTTTATTTTCCTACCAAAATGCACTAATGAGCCCTTCAAGATGTTGCCTCCTAGAGATTAGTTCTACTGCCCCTCTTCCTTTTGCTTTACTAAGAAGGGGAAATAGATATTGATACATAAGTGTTTAGCCACAGACTGCTTAATGAGCAAAGGAGCCATGGTTAATTGTTGTGCAGATGTCTGTGGTGTCAAGTGTGCCATGAATCCACACAGCAATGATAAAGGTAATGAAATGTGGGTTGGAACGAAATGCAAGCGGTCTTTCTTTGAAAAAACAACAACCACAAAACCCCTCATAGGGTGAAATTCAATATACCGTAACTTTAAGTGGAGGGTGTGAGTGAGTGAAATGAGGCCTTCTTGTGCAACAGGGTTTTGCTCTTCGCCTGCATGCCACACAGTTTCCCCCTTGAACAAGAGGAGATCATTCCCCCCCAGAGCTTGGCCAGAATCATAAAATGATGGGCACCAGCAGAGTTGTGTATTTATATCCCAGCTTGCTGGCTTCCTGGGTGCATCACTTGGGCCATTTCGGGAGCTTATAATGTAGCAGAGGAACGACAACAAGCAATAAAAGCACACTGTGAAACAGTTGGCCGAGCCAGCGGAGTGAAATACATCGACAGAGGCAGAGAGCATACTGTATTTGTCTTCGGTCAAAAGGTTTCCGTTAATCCGATTAGCAATATTTCACAGGGCTATCTCTCTTCTCCACCCCACCACTCTCCCCACACAGCCCCTCTGTGCCCTGACCTTTACATTAAGCCAGAGCAATCGGAAATCGGAAGCATCTGCAAGATCTCTTGCTGCAGCGACAGTGACTAGGGCTGGTCGCGTGGGAGACAGACAAATAACATCTGACAAAGTGATAATTCAATCCATTGCAGGTAAAAGGAGAGCAGCAAAGGAAATCAACTTCCCTTTCCCTCTGAGGCAAAGAGCTGTAAAGTAGGGCCCCTTGGGTAAAATGAAAGAAGAAAGGGAAGCCGTGGGTGGAATGTTATAGACGCAAATGCTTTTTCTGACAGGGCAGGAACTCTATGCATCACCCTTGCTGCTCCCCATATTGTTATGATTTGTAGAAGTCAGTTGGCCCATAACCTGCTAGACATGGGCCCAACATCGGGTTGTTGTTATTTTTTAAAAAAACCTATCCCTTTTTGAGGTGCTCTCCAGGGAAAAAGGATGAGCTTAAAGCAGTATTCCTTCAGCTGCTGTACATTTGCCTGATTAACAAGTTGGATCCTCCTAACAGAGGGTCCATGTTGTGCTCGGCCCTAGAACTCTTCCCCAACTGGCTTGTGGGCAGGGCTTGGCCCGCTCCAAGCCGGTGGTGCCACAGTTATGCCACTGGCCTTTAGGCAATCAGCAGCACGGCAAGGTTGGGGGTATTTATTTGGCAGCTTGATGTAGGGACCTCCTTTTGCTTCATGCTGCCGAGCACCCACCCACCCACCTGTTAATTAGGTCGTGTTTGGCCTTGCTTTGGACTTCAGTTGGTCGCCTGTTTTGGAATGGGGGCCGGGTAGGATTTTTTCCCAATATGGCAGATTGGCTGTGGCCACTTGGTTTTTGCCTACCTCTTAGCAAGCATCACAACTTTGTAAGGTTTGGCAGTTAGGCATTGGTTTAGGGGAATGTGGGGAGGGGAGGGGAGGCCATCACCAGCCCCTCCAATTAATAGGGTATTCTGTTAAAGGAATCCGGGGGTCTGGATCTCGTCTGAAGGGGCTAGGGCCATGCCAGGACCCCTGGGAACCCCAGGGGTGAACACCAGTCAATATACACCGATGGAGCTCCCCCTGCTGGTTGTTTACCCTTCCAGGCTTCCTGCAGGGTGGGGCAGGAGCCAGTTATAGTTTTGATACCAATGCCTAAGTCAATACCAGTCACATTTGTGTATTTAATAAAGTTGTGGCCAAAATTCTCCACTGTGTCATTATTTCCATGGGGGATGGGTTTTGGGGCTCGGAGCACAAAAGACAACACGTGGGCTAATAATGTATTGGCAATATTTATGAAACACTAGGAATTGTTTCTTAATTCATAAACAAAAGCCATATAATACGTGCAAGAAGTCACGAACTAATAGAAGTCAAATAAATATTCCATCAACAGGAATGCTTAGAATGGTGTGTAACCACAAAGAAACACTGAAGTTGAGGCAGAAAGCCTTTCTATATCAAAGTTTGGTTGAGTATGAACTGGAGCCGGGTGGTGCTGTTAGCACAGCAGCAACAAACCGCAAACAGAACAGTTTTTTTCCAGGATAATGAACTGTTTCAATGATATTTCTTCATCGGCAAGTTAATACAGTGTTACCTCGGGTTAAGAACTTAATTCGTTCTGGAGGTCTGTTCTTAACCTGAAACTGTTCTTAACCTGAGGTACCACTTTAGCTAATGCGGCCTCCTGCTGCTGTTGGGCTGCTGGAGCACGATTTCTGTTCTCATCCTGAAGCAAAGTTCTTAACCCGAGGTACCATTTTTTTCATCCTGCAGAAGAGTGACTAGTGGGGTGCCACAGGGTTCTGTCTTGGGCCCAGTCTTATTCAACATCTTTATCAACGACTTGGATGATGGACTCAAGGGCATCCTGATCAAATTTGCAGATGACACCAAACTGGGAGGGGTGGCTAATACCCCAGAGGACAGGATCACACTTCAAAACGACCTTGACAGATTAGAGAACTGGGCCAAAACAAACAAGATGAATTTTAACAGGGAGAAATGTAAAGTATTGCACTTGGGCAAAAAAAATGAGAGGCACAAATACAAGATGGGTGACACCTGGCTTGAGAGCAGTACATGTGAAAAGGATCAAGGAGTCTTGGTTGACCACAAACTTGACATGAGCCAACAGTGTGACGCAGCAGCTAAAAAAGCCAATGCAATTCTGGGCTGCATCAATAGGAGTATAGCATCTAGATCAAGGGAAGTAATAGTGCCACTGTATTCTGCTCTGGTCAGACCTCACCTGGAGTACTGTGTCCAGTTCTGGGCACCACAGTTCAAGAAGGACACTGACAAACTGGAACGTGTCCAGAGGAGGGCAACCAAAATGGTCAAAGGCCTGGAAATGATGCCTTATGAGGAACGGCTAAGGGAGCTGGGCATGTTTAGCCTGGAGAAGAGGAGGTTAAGGGGTGTGATATGATAGCCATGTTCAAATATATAAAAGGATGTCACATAGAGGAGGGAGAAAGGTTGTTTTCTGCTGCTCCAGAGAAGTGGACACGGAGCAATGGATCCAAACTACAAGAAAGAAGATTCCACCTAAACATTAGGAAGAACTTCCTGACAGTAAGAGCTGTTCGACAGTGGAATTTCCTGCCAAGGAGTGTGGTGGAGTCTCCTTCTTTGGAGGTCTTTAAGCAGAGGCTTGACAACCATATGTCAGGAGTGCTCTGATGGTGTTTCCTGCTTGGCAGGGGGTTGGACTCGAAGGCCCTTGTGGTCTCTTCCAACTCTATGATTCTATGATTCTATGATTCTAGGTACCACTGTAGTCCCCAAAGGTACATAAAGGGATTGTAGATCAGCTCTCACTCAGAAGTGTAGTAGACTGATGATCAGACTTTTGCGTGCTATCGTTCGGTGAGACACCTCACAATTTTCCTGATTGGTTCAAATACTGGATGGGGAGCAATACAATGAGCCCTTGCCTAGTGAGACTTCCTCCTGAGGGTCTTCCTAGCAGGTTGATGGGGTCACTCATCTTTGCCAGACTTTTTGGAAATGGGGCTTCAAGATCATGCCATTCCAGCTGGGTGCCATGGCTCCTTATGTTCCTCTTGGAAGAGAAAATGGCCAGAGAGTGAAAAAGTATGATCAGCAGAGTATGCAAAGCTTCAGCAGAGTTTTCCAGCAGAACACTGAAATTATCCTGCTTTCCAGTAGTCAGCCTTTTCCAGTGTTCCTGGTTAAGAAAACTCCTTTCTCACTTCCTTCAGTGTTTATTGTCTCACTAGTGAGGTAGGAGAGCTGGGGGGGGGGGGGAATCACACCTGGAAACCAATGTGCCTCTTTGGTTTCAGATAGTACATGGCTAGAAGAGGCTAAAAAGCCTGGGACACAAATTTGCACAGCCCTCTAGTGGTTATATTGGCTCATTTACCAGAAGTAACATATTTAGTGTTAACTCTGGAAGTGTACACTCAATTCTGACCAAACTAAGCCTTCTAGATAGACCAGGATCTAGTTTGCCCAGGCATTTGATGGCTGAAAAACCACTGTTCCTTCATCTCCTGTCACAGAGGTGCTTGGCTGATTAGCTGCTGAGTGATGCATTTAGGGTTCAGTACAGAACCAATACTTCATACCCCAAACATAGGGCGCAAGGCACAGGGGAACGACTACATCTGGAGTCCCCAATGTGATGACTTGAGACACCCCTTTGGCACTCACCAACCCAACTTCCTAAATTGTTTTTAATGCATTTTGGGTCCTTTCGGGGTTGTGTAAGAGGGCAGTTACCTGGGGTTTTTTTTTTGGGGGGGTAGGGTGCCTGTTTCATTGTCTGGGATTTTTTTTGGGGGGGGAGATGGGCATTGCAGGTACTTTACCTGTTTGGAAGTGGAGTTCTGGGCATCATGGACCTCCCCCCATTCAGATGGGTATTTTGGGTATTCCCAGCAATTCTTTACATTTGCAAATGTGTTCCTGGATCCAAAAACATTGGATAGCCCCGAACTGTGTGATGATGTCTTTCTCCACCTTCACATCATTATGTAAAGCACTTTGAAGCCTTTGGCACATGGGTAGGCAAACTAAGGCCCAGGGGCCGTATCCGGCCCAATCGCCTTCTCAATCCGGTCCGCAGACGATCCAGGAATCAGCATGTTTTTACATGAGTAGAATGTGTCCTTTTATTTAAAATGCATCTCTGGGTTATTTGTGGGGCATAGGAATTTGTTCATTTCCCCCCCCCCCCTTCACAATGTCTGAGGGACAGTGGACTGGCCCCCTGCTGAAAAAGTTTGCTGACCCCTGCTTTGGCACACCTAGAAGCCTGAAAGTTGCAGTTGTGCTTAAGTAGCAGACAGCAATTTCTACAAGCAGCAGAAATGCATTAAATGTGCATCTGAGCATAGGGAAACTATCTCCTCCTCTCCCTCCCCTTCCAGCATTTTTAATTTATGAGTTTCCCCAACAATAAATTCCAATTTCAGTTTGAAAGGCTGCATGTAATGTAAAGATACCGAACAATATTGCTTTGGGATGGTGCAACACAATTACTCTTCCTTCCTTTTCATTATTATTTTTCTAAACTATTGATTTTACTGTACTTTCTTTGACTGTGTTGGTTTCTAATTATTATATTTTTAAAAATTCAATAATTTAACTGTCTGCCTACAACAAGGTCCTTTGACAACTTTGTTTTCTAGCTGGGCTCCTATGTCTTTAAGAAAACAGCTGGTGCAATTTCCCCCATCAACACACCCACATAGATGAAAAGATTTCCACTTGCAGAATTTCTGCTAATGCAACAGCCGATGACGTCACAGGTGAAAATTTATGGAAGGTGATTCTGGCCATTACAGGAGTGCAAACTTGGCCCTGTGACCGTGGGTGCCTGGGGCTGTGGGTGCCATACAGCACTGAAACTTGTGGGTACTCAGCCTCATTATGGGGAATTTTGTGGGTGCTCGGGCACACAGGACCCCAGGGAGTTGACACCTGTGCTGGCCAATGTGAAGTTCAGTGAACATTGTGAAATTGCTAAGCCCTATTGCCAATCGTATGTTCAATCTCTTTAAGTACAGTCTATATCTATATATCTGCTCAGAAGTAAATTCCAGTTTTTCAATGGGTTTACTCTCAGGTATAGCAGTGCTCTGCCTCCATGTTTGGAGACACTAATGTAGGCAACCCCAAACTCGGCCCTCCAGATGTTTTGGGACTACAACTCCCATCATCACTAGCTAACAGGACCAGTGGTCAGGGATGATGGGAACTGTAGTCCCAAAACATCTGGAAGGCCAAGCTTGGGGATGCCTGAACTAAAGATTTTGAATCCCAGTTGCTCCAGTTCACAGAGGAAGAGTGCTCTTGCACTTGAATCCTGCTTATGAGTTTCCCACAGACTTCTGGCTGGTCCCAGTGAGAACAGGATGCTGGACTTGATGGGCCACTGGCCTGATCCAGCAGGCTCTTTGCATGTTCTCATGCTCTTAAGGTTTTATTAATGACACTTCTATCTCACTGTTCCTCTACAGAGGTATATATATTGAGACTTCCACACTATATCCTCACCATAACCCTGTGAGGTAGGTTCACCTGAGGACATTTTCTCCTAAATGCACCCATTGATCAGAATGGCATAGTGTGGAAGGAGAAGCCAGACAGGACCAACATAGGGTGACTGGGAGTAACCCATCCCTGGCATCAGATTTTGGGTACCAATAAAAGGCAGCAGATTGCCATTATTTTTATAATAATAATAATAATAATAATAATAATAATAATAATAATAATTTATTATTTATACCCCGCCCATCTGGCTGAGTTTCCCCAGCCATTACATATTAAAAACTTCCCTGAACAGGGCTGCCTTAAGATGTCTTCTGAACGTCAGGTAATTCTTTATCTCTTTGACATCTGATGGGAGGGCGTTCCACAGGGCGGGTGCCACTACCGAGAAGGCCCTCTGCCTGGTTCCCTGTAGCTTTGCTTCTCGTAATGAGGGAACCGCCAGAAGGCCCTCGGCGCTGGATCTCAGTGTCCGGGCTGAACGATGGGGGTGGAGACGCTCCTTCAGGTATACAGGACCGAGGCCGTTTAGGGCTTTAAAGGTCAGCACCAACACTTTGAATCGTGCTCGGAAACGTACTGGGAGCCAGTGCAGATCTCTCAGAACCGGTGTTATGTGGTCCCGGCGGCCACTCCCAGTCACCAGTCTAGCTGCCGCAATGCAGGGCTTTCTGGAAAGGCCAGTGATGTGCAGGATGTCATAAGCTAGTGCTGTGTCATAAGAACATACCAAGAGTCCTGTTGGATCAGGCCCATGAGCCATCTAGTCCTGTTCTCATAGTGGGCAGCCAGATTCCTGTTGGAAACCCATAAGCAAGACCCCATCACAAAACCATCACCCCAAACAACTGCTTCCATCCATAGAGGCACAGCATAGCCATGGTGGCTAGTAGCCATTGATGGCTTTGTCCTCCATGTCTTTCTTTATTCTTCTTTTAAAGCCATCCAAGTTGGTAGTCATCATTGCCTTCCATAGTTCCATAATTTAACTGCATGAGGAAGGACTTCGTTTTATCTGTCCTGGAACTTCTAACATTCCTTTTCATTGGATGTTCATAAGTTCTAGAGTTGTCTCTGGTGCTTCAGTGAGAGATACAGAAATCTTGCTTGAACTTTCCAAGCACAATTCAAAGTGTTGGTGTTGACCTTTAAAGCCCTAAACAGCCTCCACCCTGTATACCTGAAGGAGTAATCGCCACCTCCACCAGCTCCAAGGACCATCTGGCATGTCCCTCATTGTGAGATGTGAAGCTACAGGGACCAAGGGAGAGGGCCTTCTTGGTAGTGGTGCCCACCCTGTGGAATGCCCTCCTGTTAGATGTGAAACAGATAAAAAACTATATGACTTTTAGAGGACATCTGAAGGCAGTCCAGTTAGGGAAGTTTTTAATGTTGAAGTTTTACTGTGTTTTTAGTATTTTGTGGGGAGCTGCCCACAGTTACTGGGGCAACCCAGTCAGATGGAGGGCATATAAATAATAAAATTGCTTTTGTTGCTGCTGCTGCTGCTGCTGCTGTTGCTCTTCAAGTGCATGATGAAACATTAAGAAGAAAACACAAGCCTGTCTATGTGTGCTTGTCTCTGTGTACCTCTGTGTGTGTGTGGGGGGGGGATAATACTAAAATGGAGCTGCACCAATCCTTTCATGGTGGTGTCACTTGTAGAGAATGGAGCTTTCACGGCTCATGTTCAATGGTAATTCACATGGGTGATGAGTTGGTTTCCCCCTATCCTGTTCCTTTACTAATCTGTGGTTTTGGCAAGGATGGGGAACCTTTGACCCTCCAGGTGTTGTTGAACTCCAGCCTCCATCTGCCTAAGCTAGTGTGGCCATAGACAGGGGTGGTGGGAGCAGTAGTCCCACAACATCAGAAAGGTGACAGATTCCTCATCCCTGCATAAGGGGAAAGGTAATAATGCATGGGCTGCATGAATAAATTCCTATGTCCAATCCCCAGCATCTCCAGAAAGGGCTAAGAAAGACTCCTGTGGCCCTCCAGATGTTGTTGGACTCCAGGAACATCTGGTGGGTGCCATGATAGCTACACAGGCTTTCGTCCCACTACTCCACACTAGCCCTCAAGGCTGAGTACATTACTTTACTTTATGTATCTCTTATTGAATCTGAGGTTATGATGAATAATTGAAAAATTTGCACAGCCCTACAGTTTGATTTTCTATATGCTCATCTTTCACTTGTGTGGGAGAATGAAGAAGGTGACAGATTTGCTTTTATGCATGAATTCACTCCCAGCTCTGCACATCTCTTCAAAGTTCATAGCATAGTCCTATGCATGCCTACTCAGAAGCAAGTCCCATTGAGTTCAATGGAATTGTTCCTGTGTAGGCATGCCCTAGGATTGTGTTGTGAGTCTTTGCCCTTCCCTACACATTCGTGCTTCTTCCTTAAACTCCTGCAGCTGTTATGGAAACAACCCACAAAGTAGTGCAAAAAACCTAATTAAGTTTCCTCTCTCTCTCTCTTTTTAAAAAAGGGGGGCAGAAAATGGTCAAATAAGACTTGATTACCAGGTGGAGCCCAAATAGTTATCAGCTGCTAGCTTTGCCCCATTCTGCTGAGTCATTCTCCCACCCCCAGAGCCAACTGGCATTTCTATTGGATGATTCTGCTGCTAATCACAAGAAGTTACCTGCCCCAAATGGTATAAAAACCACTAGGGCTCCACGTTTTTCTACACCAACAGCAGCGTAGGGCTTGTAGTGTTGTTTGGTCTCAGTTGATTTTGCTAGGATTCAGAGATGTCTTCTCAGGTGTGTCAGAACTTCCATGCTGACTGTGAAGCTACCTTGAACCAGCTGGTGAATCTGGAGTTGAATGCTAGCTATGTTTATCTGTCTATGGTAAGTGACTTTTGGCTATCTAATGGGGGGAACCTGGCTGCAACTTGTTTGTGTAATTTTAGATTTAGGTATGTCTGTTAAGCTTTAAGCCTCATGTAGCTTATTGAGTTATTTTTCTAAGTAAGTTTGCAATAGGTGGGAGAATGTGCCTCTGATAAACTGTAATAGTTACAGGGTTTGGAAGACCCTTAATGCTTTACCATGTCTTTCAACTCCAGACCTGTTAGAACCCTTAGTGAAATAACCATGCTGAATTGTTATAATTAGCATTCTGCACTGTAAGAATGTAGTTATTATGGTAACTAGGAAGCTTTTCCAGTACACTGGAGGGGGGTTTTAGTTTGCTTTTACTACCTCTGCATGGAGGGTGCTTGTGGAGAAGCTGAGGTCTGGGGGCTGAAGGTGGTCAACCAACGCTCTATCTGTACTACTGCTACAGTAGGCCATCTATTCAAGTAGTATCTTTTCAGATGTTGTGTCAATGCAAAGTGGAGAACAGTGAGTCCAAAGTACATGGACACACCTGGGGTGGGAAGGGATATGTTTGCATTTTGGCGACATGTCCTCATTTGACTATGACCTTTATTTTTCCTTCCCTTTCCAGTCCTACCACTTTGACCGGGATGATGTTGCCTTGTGTCACATGGCCAAGTTCCTGAAGGAGCAGTCCGAAGAAAAGTGGGAGCATGCAGACAAGTTCCTGAAATACCAGAACAAGAGAGGGGGGCGTATCTTGCTGAAGGACCTCAAGGTAAGTGAACGTGGAAGATCTTTAGCTGGGCTTCATTTGGGAGGAGAGTGTGTGTTATGATTTGATGGTGCTGTTTGCATGTAGCAAGACACAGGCTGGTGTTCTTAGTCTCTGTGTTTGATTTTTGGCACAGAAGCCAGAGAAGGATGAGTGGGGGAACAGCCTGGATGCCCTGCAGTCTGCCCTGGAGCTGGAGAAAAGGATGAACCAGGCCTTGCTGGATCTGCACAAGCTGGCAACAGAGAAGGGAGACCCTCATGTAAGTTCTCAACAATGCTACATTCTCCAGGATGTTTCATAGGATTAGGAGGGTTAGTTAGCTCTGACAGAGGAGCTAGCTGTAAAAATGCCCATCCCACTTGCAAGGTTTGTTTCCTTCCATAAAACCAATACCAATGTCTGGTATATCTTTAATTTCTCCGTGGCATTCAAAAACTGGAAGGGTATAGCCTTGTTGTAGCCCTTCTATGATTTGACACAATTGGTGGCTGTTGGTTTTGGTTTAGCTTATCTAGAGAAGGTTAAGGCTACATGCCTTATTCCCCTTGTGACCCAGTTCTTAAACAAGATGTATACAAAAGTTTTAAACCACAGGTAGGAAATCTGTGACCCTCCAGATGTGGTTGGATTGCAGCTATCACAAACTCTAATCACTGTTCAGGCAGGCTGGTTTGATCTGAAATCCAACATCTGGAGGGTGGCAGATTATATTTGTCCATAGCTTGCAGTGAATAATATGTGCAGTTGACCAGTGCTTGTCTTTCACCTTTCAGCTGTGTGACTTCCTGGAGTCTGAGTTCCTGGAGGAAGAGGTGAAGGTCATCAAGCAGCTGGGAGACCACCTCACGAACCTGAAGCGCCTGGGACTGCCCCAGAATGGTCTAGGGGAGTACCTGTTTGACAAGCTCAGTTTGAAGAGCAGCAGCTGAATCCTCTCATCACTTTAGAAAAAGAGAAAAATTTGTAGTCAAGTTTGTGTAGTGTAATGTTCAAGAATAAAATAAATTATTGGCATGAATCTGTAGTCGTGTGGTGTTCTGGTTAGGGATGAACTTTTGTTGGAAGCTCTTTGGCAAAATGGAGTGGGACAGCCCAAGTGCACTTGGGCCAGGGTGTGGTCTGAAGGTACACAAGTCCACTACTACTTTGAAGTAAAGCAGGTCTGGGTCTGGTACTTGGATAGGCAGCTACTTCAGAACCGCATATGATGCCTTGGTTTCTAGGATGGAAAAGAGGTTGGATATAAATGTGACGAAATAACACTTACTGCCCTGTAGCCTTCTTGAAGATTTTATGGGTGGCCCAAAATGCATATGAACCATAGACATTTGGTTGGTCAGAGAACTAGGGGCTGGACTAGATGGGCCTTGAGTCTGGTTCAGCAGGTCTCTCAAGTTCTTAAGCAATCTTGAGATTGGAAACTTTGATAGTGGTTGCATAAGATACTGAGAAATTTCATGTCGCAGCCAGCACACTTCAGTTCTCTTGTTTGCCTGAAGCAGTCTCCCCAATCAATCAGTGTTGCGTTGTTTTAGAAAACTGATGAACTTGCAGAATAAACCCAGTTGGTATTTACAGAATGCTTTATCCTCTACCCAAGAGTACTTACTCTCCATGAGAATATTCCCTTCGGAAGGCTAAATATTTACATGCAGAAATACAAAAAGAAAATGGCACACATTCCCCATGCATCCTTTTACTGACAAGCTCATCCCTTCAAGTTAAAAACAACTTGGCCCATAAGCAAAATGTTCTAGGAGCAGTTCAAAGCTCCCTTTGAAGCTTTGCTGTGGCATTCAAAGTTTTCTTTTAAACTCGGCCCTCCAATTATTGTTGCCAGTTGGTCACTTCTGTCCTTCCTGGGTGTCTATGAATGGTAGTTTCCACCTGACTTTGAGAGCAAGAAAATAAAGTTGGAGAGAATGATGTGTCTCCAGTTAACAGTTTCCCACTGCGATATGGAGCAATTGATTGCTTGTGGGAAATGCTGATAGGCCATCACGTTCCACACTGCATTAGCAAGAACGTCTGTAAATAGGAACTAGGTGGATTGATTTCCATGCCAGCAGGGCTAATCACCTCCAAAGTGCAGTTCCTTTCCCTGATGTGGAAGGAAACTATATCATAGGAAGGGGCCTTACACCAAGTCAGATCATTGCTCTACCAAGCTCAGTGTTGTATACACCAACCGGCAGCGTCTCTCCAGGGTTTCAGGCATGAGGTGTCCCCCAGCCTTGAGATGTAGCCAGCTGAACCTAGGAGCTTCTGCATGCAAAACAGGATCTCTACCACTGAGCTCGTTTCCAGTTCTTTCATGCAGTTGCTGCAGAACGTGCTTGGGATCCATGGTAGAACATCTGCTTGGTATGGAGAAGACTCGTGGTGGTGGAGGTGGTCCACGAGGGCAAATGGAGCACTGCTTCATCAGCCTCAGTCTGCTCACAGCCAGCTCCCACCCACCTGCCTCCACCCTCATGTATTCCGACACAGGGGTTATGTTTCAGGCACTGGGCACTCAGCATTGTGGACCTCATACAGTGGTCCTTTCCTGTTGACATTCAGGTGGTTGACGATCTTTCAATTTTGCCAGGCGCTATTAGGAAGTTTCGTCTTCTGCAATGAATTTCATCCATGATATGCTTCTTTTGCCATCCTGGCATACACCACGAAAAACCTGGGCGATATAGAAAGCTGAAATAAATAATTGTTCAGTCTCTGACATGTCCACACACTCCATCATTTCTCCAATGAAAATAGGGATGTCCTATTCAATTTATTATTGTTGTTTAATTATATTATTATTTAATTATATTTATTAATTATATTTATATTTATTATAATATTAATAATTAATAATTATTAATTAATAATACCCCACCCATCTGTCTGGGTTGGCCCAGCCACTCTAGGTGGCTTGCAACATATAAAAAAACCAAAATACAACATAAAGAATAATTTAAAAATCCCTATCTAGAGCTGCCTTCGGATGTCTTCTAAAGGCTGTATATTTACTTATCTCCTTGGCTCGGGTGCCGCATATCTCCATACCCTCCAACATTTCTCCAATGAAAATAGGGATGTCCTAAGGAAAAGTGGGCCATTCCGAGATCAAATCAGCAACTGGGATGCCTTCTGTAAATTCAGGACCATCCCAAGAAAATGGGGGTACATGGGGGGGTCTGCATGTCCAGGAAGGGCTAGGAGATAACCTTGTCTGAAGCCCTGGAGAACTGCTGCCTGTCAGTGTAGACAATACTGAGTTGGAAGGACCAGAGGTCTGACACAGAATTCCGATATCGCTGTGGCAACATCCGTTAAGTGAAACTGCCTTATCCTGGGTCAGATCATTTGCACTCCATCTGCTTTGTATGCAGAAAACCTCAGGTTTGATCCCTAGCATCTCCTGGTGGGTCTGGGAATGTCTCCTCCTGGAACCCTGGAGAACCCTGGACAATTGCTCTCTTGAACTAAGTGCCTTAGAAAATGGAGCTGTGAGGGTGCAGGTTGATGGTGCTTGAGGAAAAGACTCCAGGAGAGACCACCAGATACCCACAGGTGTGCTAGTCTTAGGGATGCAGGTGGTGCTGTGGTCTCAACCATTGAGCCTCTTGGGCTTGCTGATCAGAGGGTCGGCGGTTCTAATCCCCACGACGGGGTGAGCTCCCATTGCTCTGTCCCAGCTCCTGCCAACCTAGCAGTTCAAAAGCACACCAGTGCAAGTAGACAAAGAGGTACCACTGCGGCAGGAAGGTAAACGGCATTTCCATACGCTCTGGCTTCTGTCATGGTGTTCCATTGTGCCATAAGTGGTTTAGTCCTGCTGTCTGTGGACAAACGCCGGCTCCCTTGGCCAGAAAGTGAGTGCCACAACCCCATAGTCACCTTTGATTGGACAGCTGAGGTTCCAATACTTTGGCCACATCATGAGAAGAGAAGACTCCCTGGAGAAGACCCTATAATCATAGAATCATAGAATCATAGAGTTGGAAGAGTTGTTCTTCATTGACTATGCAAAAGCCTTTGACTGTGTCGACCACGACAAACTATGGCAAGTCCTTAGTTAGAACTGGATATGGAACAACTGATTGGTTCAAAATTGGGAAAGGAGTACGGCAAGGCTGCATATTGTCCCCCTACTTATTTAACTTATATGCAGAATTCATCATGCGAAAGGCTGGGCTGGATGAATCCGAAGCCGGAATTAAGATTGCCGGAAGAAATATCAACAACCTCAGATATACAGATGACACAACCTTGATGGCAGAAAGTGAGGAGGAATTAAAGAACCTTTTATTGAGTGTGAAAGAGGAGAGAGCAAAATATGGTCTGAAGCTCAACATCAAAAAAACGAAGATCATGGCCACTGGTCCCATCACCTCCTGGCAAATAGAAGGAGAAGAAATGGAGGCAGTGAGAGATTTTACTTGCTTGGGCTCCATGATCACTGCAGATGGTGACAGCAGCCACGAAATTAAGAGACGCCTGCTTCTTGGGAGGAAAGCAATGACAAACCTAGACAGAATGTTAAAAAGTAGAGACATCACCTTGCCAACAAAGGTCCGTATAGTTAAAGCTATGGTTTTCCCAGTAGTGATGTATGGAAGTGAGAGCTGGACCATAAAGAAGGCAGATCGCCGAAGAATTGATGCTTTTGAATTCTGGTGCTGGAGGAGACTCTTGAGAGTCCCATGGACTGCAAGAAGATCAAACCTATCCATTCTTACGGAAATCAGCCCTGAGTGCTCACTGGAAGGACAGATCGTGAAGCTGAGGCTCCAATACTTTGGCCACCTCATGAGAAGAGAAGACTCCCTGGAAAAGACCCTGATGTTGGGAAAGATGGAGGGCACAAGGAGAAGGGGATGACAGAGGATGAGATGGTTGGATAGTGTCTTCGAAACTACAAACATGAGTCTGACCAAACTGCGGGAGGCAGTGGAAGACAGGAGTGCCTGGCGTGCTCTGGTCGGACACGACTAAATGACTAAACAACAACAACAACAGTCTTAGTAAGGTCTTTGTAGCAGTGGACCTTTGATTCATCTCTTGATTAGCTTAAGGATAGGCTGAGATATCAAATAGCTGGACCAGCCAACAAAATGCTCCTGTAAAATTTATGAGCCCAACACAAAAGCCCCCCCCCCCAACAAAACCTAGTCCCCTGAAAGATGTAGGGAAGCTCTGCATGCCTGGTTTGAGTCAGATCTATATAACTTGCCTCAGGACATCTGGAATCAATTCCATCTCCAGCTTTCAGCAAATATTGGAGAAAGTCTCTTTGCCTGGATACCAGGTGCTCCTGATTTTTGCCTACAGCAGATAGGTTTTCTAAGTTTAATTCTGCTTATTACCAAAGACATTTAGATGGAGACTTGGCGCAGTTTTAGAGAGACATCTAGACCTTGCCCTTCCTTCTTCTATCCATTCCTTGGAGTATTCCCCACTTTCACTCTTATATGAGAAAATGTTTTAGAATTAAAACAACCATGCTGGAGAAGAATTTTTAAAAAATAATATTAACTTTTTAATAGGTCAACTGTTTTGAGTACAGTGGTACCTCTGGCTATGGACTTAATTCGTTCCGGAGGTCTGTTCTTAAGCTGAAACTGTTCTTATCCTGAGGCGCTCTTTCGCTGATGGCGCTTTCAGCTGTGTGCACCTCTGGCGCAGGAATTCCGCTTGCAACCTGAGGCAAAGTTCACAACCAGGAACAACTACTTCCAGGTTAGCAGAGCTCGTAACCCAAAGCATGCGTAACTAGAAGCGTGCATAACCAGAGGTACCACTGTACAGGGAGTTTTAAAAAATGATTTCAGATAAGTTCAATCCAAGAGTAGGGCTGTCAAAGAATTCAGACATAAAACAGGAACAGCTGCAGAAGTTGCTGTCATTCACTTATAAATTATTATTATTATTATTATTAGAAGTTTTTAATGTTTGATGTTTTATTATGTTTTAAATATTCTGTTGGGAGCCACCCAGAGTGTCTGGGGAAACCCAGTCTGATGGGCAGGGTATAAATAAATAGTTGTTGTTGTTGTTTGTCTGGACATCAGTCCAGAAAATTTGATCGGTATTTGCTGTTGTTGCTTTTAGCCCACAAATTATATATAATTGATTGTGGTAAACTGATTATGGTTTTCTTCTTCCCCATTTGCATTGTGTTTCTTTTGTATTGTCATGAATGGGGTGGAATAACAACAGTGTACTTAATGTGCATAATCAATTTCACAAGTTATATCATTTTGCCAGTGGGGACAGCAGGGGTTGGAGTAGATGACCCTTGGGGTCCCTTGCAACGAGTCTATGAATAATGTAGCTTTTGCTAGAAGATGAAGTGCAGTTGAATGAAAGCAATGCCGCATGTGACAAATACAGGGCAGAACAGCCCTTTCTCACAGTGTGTGAGCATACCAGCCAGTCAACACACCTGGCTCTGACTATTGGGCCAGGCTGGGAAATCATATCCAATGGGGATGTCATTTTAGGGTGTGCCATTTTAAAGAGCGAAACTTGATATTTGCAAATTTCTTAAGTGAGCAGTCTTAAATATATATTTTTGAGTGTGAGGAATTCTAATCTGCCATTATTTTTTTGTGATTGGATAACATTTAACTGGGTAAGTCTGCATTTGATGAAGAAGCAAATAAACTGCTTTCAGGAAACCAAAGACTTTTAGTTTTCTCTTCTGAAAATGTCAGATAATGCTAAACAACAACAACAAAAACTAATATTAAGATATAATATAATTGCAAGTACGTTTTTTAACGATTTAATGATTTTTTAAACGATTTCTGTGCAATTTTGCAGACCTTTTACTTACCGAGCAAAACCGAATTATATTCATTTAACAAAAATATATTTTGAATTCCCAAGTCATGTTACACCTTTTTAGCACCCCTCATTTTTGGAACTAATAACACAGCACCTTGGGAAGGGCCATGCCTCAGTTGCAAAGCATTTCCTTTGAATGCAGAAGGATCAATCCCTGCTATGTCTAGGTAGCACTGAAACCAACCCCTGTCTGATACCCTGGAGAGCTACTGCCACTCAGTGTAGACCAAGGTTTCCCAAACTTGGGTCTCCAGCTGTTTTTTGGACTACAGTTCCCATCATCCCTGACCACTGTGGTGTAGTGGTTAAGAGTGGTAGTCTCGTAATCTGGGGAACCAGGTTCGCGTCTCTGCTCCTCCACCTGCAGCTGCTGGGTGACCTTGGGCTAGTCACATTTCTCTGAAGTCTCTCAGCCCCACTCACCTCACAGAGTGTTTGTTGTGACGGAGGAAGTGAAAGGAGAATCTTAGCCGCTTTGAGACTCCTTCGGGTAGTGATAAAGTGGGATATCAAATCCAAACTCTTCTTCACTGGTCCTGCTAGCTAGAGATGATGGGAGTTATAGTCTGTACAGTCATCACACTGCTGCCTCATGCTCAGTGTGTGATCAATCCCAATCCCAAGGTCTTCTGTGCTGTGCCAGGGCACAAATGTGTTCAATTTGTCTTTCTTCAGCTGAATTGTGGGTGTACAGGCCGAGAGAAAACAAGGCAATTATTTCCTTTAGAATTATTTCTGGTCCAACACCAGCAGCTATGCCTAATTAGAAACTGGCTTGTATTTCAGACTGCAGGTGAGCCCAGTTGTCTTCCATCTCCAGGTTCTTGGCTCCGAAAACTATATATTTAGATAAGTGCTTTGTCAAATATCTCTTTTCTATCTCTCCTGCCCCCTCCACAAATCATTCTCCACCATTTAGTGAGAAGCAAATTTGGAGCCCAAAATGGGCCAAATGGAGAGGGCAGAAATAGATGAGATTCTCTAGGGCAAGAATCAACCCTCAATTTACATTACTTTCAATATGGTTGAGAGGTTTTAGCTAGTACCTTTTTGTATGACCATAAAGGAGACCAATAAATTCTAAATATTATTTCCTGTTGTATTTGTCTTAATTTAAGATCCATTGATACCTCCGGTATCAAGGCTAAAATACTTTCCCACTGTCTGGATAGCATTGGAGAGGCCTCTCTGAAACATATGCTTGTACAGTGTAACTAAATTCTGGGAGAAAGTGCTGGTCTGCATAACTATGACTGTGCAGAAAAAGTTAAATCTTTCAGCAGAGAATATTCTTTTGAACTATATACCTATTGTATAGAAACTAACAATGGGGTGACATAAATGGATTCTACGTTCCACTGTCAAACAGCTCTTCCTGTCGGAAAGTTCTTCCTGATGTTTGGTCAGAATCTCCTAGCTTCTGGAGCGGGAGAAAACAATCAGATCAGAGCATTCCAATAACTGTTTTACGATTCCTGGGCAGATCAGAACCCATAATTTCCTGTATTATACCCAACATTTTTGACCAAAATTGCCTGCAGCTCCAGGTCCTTTTATACCTCAAGCAGTACAGAGCTTTGACTATAAGTTATGTGGCATTAGATACTATTGAAATATAACTTTGAAATAGTTTTTTTTTAGATCTGCCTTTAGTAATACCACTAAAACGTTTTTGAACATCTAGTCCCAGTCTTCTTCTATGATTGATTTACAGTGGTGCCTCACAAGACGAAATTAATCCGTTCCGCGAGTCTCTTAGTCTTGCGGTTTTTTCGTCTTGCGAAGCACGGTTATTAGCGGCTTAGCGGCTTAGCGGCTATTAACGGCTTAGCGGCTATTAACGGCTTAGCAGCTTTAAGAAAAAGGAAACAAACTTGAAAGAACTTGAGAACTCGCAAGACGTTTCGTTTTGCGAAGCAAGCCCATAGGGAAATTCGTCTTGCGGAATGACTCAAAAAATGGAAAACTCTTTCGTCTTGCGCGTTTTTCGTCTTGCGAGGTACCACTGTAAGTTCAGAAGGTCTCATTCCCATTTTGTCTTGAATAGGAGAGAATTGTGTGTATGTGTATATATATATGTGTGTGTGTGTGTGTGTGCAATTACTTTTCCTTTATCTGATTTTTCATAAAAACTTCTCAAAAGACTTAGTAAGATGTGGAGTTCCATGTTAAACAGCAATTGTTCAACTTAAAAAAAAAGATGTTTAATTTCCATTGTTCAATTGAAAAAAAAATTAAATGATGTGCTTGATTTGTTACTTCTTTGGCACCTTCATAAGATGTGACTTTGCTCATACTATCTTCCCCAACTGAGTCCTTTCTAGATATCCTTGTTGATAGTCTGTCGTCTTTGCATTGTTATACTGCCATTTTTTTTAAATTTTTTTAAAGGTTTAAGCTAAAGGGGATAAAGTTGAAGTTAGCTTTGGAGAACAATTACTCCGAATCTTTAGTATTGATTTAGTGGAGGAAAGTAGATAATTTACAAGCTTCCTTGGTTTGAACCAAAGTCATTCCCATAATTGAGACTTGTACAATTCTGTTTCTCAGTTGAGTATATGACATGCAACCATTACATAAAATAAAAGCATAAAAATAAAACAACAATAAACACTCAGATAAAGGTTTCTGAACCTATTAACAAAATTGTGTCAAATTGTATATACCACAATTATTACAGATATGAAATGATGCACATAGTCTAATGTGTATTGCTTAGATTGGTGACAATGAGCAAAATGTATTTTGTAACAATAGCAGTTTGAATTTATAGACATTTATAAGAAGGGGAGAGGAACAGGGTGATGGGGAAACAATTAAAATACATTTCATGCATGCCAGTCGATGTTGTAAACTGTGTGTACTGTTCTACCATATGCCTCAGTAAAGTCACACCGACTACATTAAAATTGTTGTGTTCTTTTTGGCCTGTGGCTGCTTTTAAAGACTTATACAATATTTTTTTCTGCTGATAGCACTTGATTATGGTTCTTTCCAAACGATTCTAATGTCGCTGCTATTTTTGAGGCCTTATAAGATCTCTTTATGTTAGGAACTCCCACTCCATAAAGCATATTTTCTGATATAGATTTTTGTTAGCTGTTCTGCTCTGACCATTTTTCTACAACTGAGGAAATTTAACAGACGGAAATGTTGACATCAGGAATAATATGCTTGGGGGCCACTGTTTTCCCCTCATCTATGATAGCTGGAGTTTCCTCCACTTTTACAGAACTAAGCTCTTAATAATCATTTAAGATAGCGTTCTTTTATTGTTTGTAGGTTGGGATGATTCCACAAGCCCAGATAGCTTATAGATGTGCTTTATTATTGTGACCCTTAAGCATTTCTGTATCTGTTGTTTATTCTGGTTGATCATGAAACATTTCAATTTTGTGTCTCAGGGCTGTTTGAAAACCCTTTGCCAGTGGCCGTGTCCTGTTCCTTTAGACCTTCAGAAATCCAAGGTTTAAAGAGCAGAGCAGGCTACTTCAAAGCACAGAGCTGGGAGGGATAAGTCGTTTTCATTGCATGGAAATAGCTTCCTCCTCTTTGAACAAAGTATGCTCTCACTGCACATTAGCCTTGGCTCCAGGAACAGAACAACTGGGAGCCCAATTTAAGCTTACAGTTCTTCCTTTGAAGCCCTGTTCTTACCTGCCCTGCACCTGTGAGTGTGAATTACTGTTAGGACCCTAATTAGTGAGGCCAATGTCACGTAAACAGGAATACAAGAACTAGTTAAAGGGGAAATGTATGGGCCCTATATTCTATATTATGCTCTGCAATTGGATGAAAGGTAGTGAAGAACTGGAGTGGCAGAAGGTGGTTGAGTAGAGGATAAACAATTAAGACAATATATATTTGCCTATACAGTGGTACCTCTGGATGCGAACGGGATCCTTTCTGGAGCCCCGTTCGCATCCAGAAGTGAACACAATCCATGTCCGCTTGTCTGCACGTGCGCGGGTCACGATTCGCTGCTTCTGTGCATGCGTGTGATGTCATTTTGACCGTCTGCACATGCGCAAGCAGCGAAACCCGGAAGTAACGCACTCCATTACTTCTGGGTCACCACATTGCGCAACCCGAAAATACTTATCCCAAAGCTACTTCAACCCAAGGTATGACTGTACAGTGGTACCTCGGGTTACAGACGCTTCAGGTTAAAGACGCTTCAGGTTACAGATGCTTCAGGTTACAGATGCTTCAGGTTACAGACTCTGCTAACCCAGAAATAGTACCTCGGGTTAAGAACTTTGCTTCAGGATGAGAACAGAAATTGTGTAGTGGCGGTGTGTCAGCAGCAGGAGGCCCCATTAGCTAAAGTGGTACCTCAGGTTAAGAACAGTTTCAAGTTAAGAACGGACCTCCAGAATGAATTAAGTTCTTAACCTGAGGTACCACTGTATAGTGTGTGCCCTGATGAAAATGTTCTTGCAGACTCTTTGAACTCTGCCTGGTAATGCATTACTGAATGAAGTCTGAACAACTGGAAATTTGGTGAGAGCCTCTGTACTTGAGAAATTCCACCCCCGCACCTGATATATATGGTGTGTGCAGCTTTCCCCAAACTGCCTTGTTGGCTGAATGGGGAGGCCTGGGGAGCCAGGTTTGGCCTCTGGCTCAGAGGTTTCTCACCCTGTCCTAGAAAAACATACCCTCCAACATTTCTGGTGGGGTATGAATCATTTGCAGCAGTCTGACTGCTACCATTTTGTTCAGAGTATATCTCTCTCTCATTTTTAAAATAATAATAATGTGTTTATCTTTCCAGGTCCGGTATGTTTGCATCTTAGCGCTCATTTAACTCACACAATTTCAACAGGCTGGTTGAAATCCCACAAGTGAAGTGCAAAAAAGGCAGAGAGCTTAAAAACTCTTTTCGCACTGGGAAAACTCAGCACAAAAAGAGCTTTTAAGCTATCTGCCTTGCTTGGGGCTCCAGGGCTCAGCTCTGCAAGGCTAGGTGTGTTTGCACAAGGGAGCGCTTTGAGTATACATGCTTTTGCATATGCATCAGCCCTGGAATGTAACCCCTATGCAAGATGTGGTTGTGCTTTAAAACAGGATAAACAAAATTGTCTGGAGTCCCCCCCCCCACGCAGAATAGTTGCAGAGGAAAACTACAGAAATGATATGCTCCATCTTCAGTTAAATGTTAAATGAATGTATCTATCCACAGTCTGCCCCAAATTGTAGGAGTTCTGAATCCATGTTCTTTCACGGTAGCATTCCAAAGAAAATCAAAGCATCTCATTTGAAAGGCACTTGTCTTTGTTTTGGTTCCGTGTCCCTGCATCCTGTCAGTTCATTTGTCCATCAGAGCAATGTCCCATATTTGCACCAACCACATATCGAATTATGTCTGTATTCAGAGTCCTCCAATTCTTCATCATGGTAAGTCGAGTTGCAGTCTTTAAATGTGTTATGAGTTATTTAGCAGTATTATCCTCAACAGGGTACTTCTTTACAGCCCATTCAAAGATACCAAGCCTTTTTGAGAGTCAGTCTGCTGCTAACATGGACAATATCTGCACCTGCACCATATTTCAATTAAGCATCTCCATCCACATTCTACCACATCTGTCACAAGTGCCCCCTCCCTTTTGAAACACACAATTAGAATTGGATTGGAGCAACTTGCATTTAAAGGATGGGTAGGCAAACTAAGGCCCGGGGGTCGGATCCAGCCCAATCGCCTTCTCAATCTGGCCCGCGGATGGTCCAGGAATCAGCATGTTTTTACATGAGTAGAATGTGTCCTTTTATTTAAAATGTATCTCTGGGTTATTTGTGGGGCATAGGAATTCATTCATTTTTTTCTTCTTCAAAATATAGTCTGCTCCAGGGTCTGAGGGATAGTGGACCAGCCCCCTGCTGAAAAAGTTTGCTGACCCCTGATTAAAGTATAAGGAGGAGATTTGCAGGAGAATATCAATTCAAGGAGATTATACCAAAGATGGTCTTAGCCAAGTTTGCAGTTCAGATGCTAAGCTGGACAACTGGCGTGCCAAATACTGTCCAGTTACATTTATAACTATCTTTTCACTGCTCTCAATCAATAAGGCAGATGGCATTTGTGAGTTGTTTTTCCCTTGCATCTTCTCCAGTTCACAGGCACCTTAATCAATCAAAATAACTGATTACAGACCATGCAGCCAGCACCACTTCAAAATCACAAGCCAAGCTGCCTGTCCTGTCATTTTTGCAATAGGATATAATAGGACTGCCACTCAGGCTCCTAGTCTAATGTTGTCTGCTTTCTTTGTCTGCTTGTTTTGGCTCAATATGCCATTCCCTTAGACGTAATTTCAGGCTCAGAGGACTCTGGGAAGAATCCAGTAGGAACATCAGAAGCTACCTGACAGTGAAACTCAATGGTTCGCCTAGTTCCAGTGTTCAAAATGACAAACTGATGTGCAAATGGAGTGGGTGGAACTGACGACTGGAAAAATGACAAAATGGAGAGAAACCGATTTGTCCATCTACCTGCATGGCAATACACTTGGGAGCAAGGAAGCTTCCAGCCGCGGATTTGTGTGGGAGTGCTTCTGCGCAGTTGTAGGAGGGAGGTGGTGGCACAGCTACGGAATGGTGGATGCTGATAATTAATAGGGAAAGAACTTGAGGAGGTTGGCTGTAGAATCATGCCAGCATGCGTGTTTGGGTGGGATTTCTGTGCAAGAAGCATCTCTGCTCATTTTGATGTACGAAATGCATGATCACTTTCTTCCTCTTTGAAATTCATGTGTGTCTGGAATGCCAGTTGCACTAGACCAGCAACATTGCTAGTAAGGATTCCTACATTAAAATGTGGCGTTTGGGATCATCCTGGTGGATAACATGGTTTTTGAGGCATCAATCAAAATTGTTCCGTGAGTGAAATCTACAAATATTGTAGAGGAGTTTCCACAACTTCCATGTTTAATTCATCTCTGTTCTGTGGGTTGTATCTACTGAAGTTGGCCCATTAGTTTTTCTGACACCACAAGCAGCAACTGAGTGGATCAGTTACAGTCCAGGAGGAGGAGAAGGGATATATAGTACAAGGATTCCTGCCTGTTCGATGGGACTTCCAACCCCTCTCCTCTCCCTGTGTGCTCTCCATGTGGCCCTAGATCTGTTCTGGGGTTTTCCCCAACCCTCAGGAGCAGATATGGTACCCATGTTCCATGAAAACTTTCCTGTACATATAGGAAGATGGGTAAGTTACCCCCTGTGAGTCTGACAGCCCTTAATTGGTTTGAGTTGTGTGTGTTTTAACTGGCATGGCTTTACTTCTAAATAAGTCAATGTAAAAATCCCCCCCCCCCTGCCAAGGTAAAAGGAAAGACTGCCTTTGAAAACAAAATCAGCAACCACACTGATATCAGGCATCTGACAGCCAGCCACAGATGGGGTGTGCTCTTGCATCCCTACAGCTGCTAAAACGATAAAGAAAGTCTAAAACAATTCTAAAGCACCCTGAGAAAGAGGCAAACAAAAATAACTGGAAGCCTCTTTTACCGGGGAAGAAACATTTCAAGAAATTGAAAGGGCATATTTGAACACAGAGCTAATAGAAATGCATTGGAGGAACATGCTATAAACCTTCAAATAGATTCAGGTATGACATTTCAAAAACAAAATGCAAACTGTTGGTGGGATGGGCCCTCTCTGTCCTTGCTCGGTAATTTAAATAGTAAAGAGCTCAGCTGACACATGTCTACATTTTTTAAGGTATGTCCTCTGCAGTGGGGCCCTTACGTGCATATAAACACGCTTAGACTGCAACTGCCCTTTGAAGCCGTGTGTGAAATTCAATTTGAAACACTTTACACCAGAGGAAACGGTGCTGCCATCTTAAGCGCAAGTTTTCAGGACATGAAACACTGGCACAGAAAACCACCACAACCAACTTTTAATAAATAGCTTTACTTTTCATTCCTATATACAAGTACCTTACAGCGAAACCCTGCACACACACGCACACACACAAAGAGAGAGAGAAGTTGCCTGACAAGTTTGATAGTGAACCAAATGGCTGGCAATTTGTCCCAGTTGGATGCATATATGGTGGGGCAGCTGGTCAATGCACTCTCTCAGCTTGAAGTCGATGAAAAAGTTAAGTGCTTTTCCAGCATTTGCCACTCATACACCATGTTCTTGTCCTAGTTTGGAGTCGCTCTTTGGCTTTGACGAACAGGCAATTTAGCAGATTTTTATTTTTTAAAAAGTAAACTTAAGTCACCTTCTTTTCAGGGACATTACCATACTTTTACTGCACACCAGGGGAGTGCTCTAAGCAAGACCTTCTCATGCACAAGCCCTATTGAAAAGAAAGGCAGTCAGGCAAGCATGGGACCATCTGCTCAAGTACTCTATACTTTGACCAACAGCAGTGCTCCATTCTCTCTTGTAAGGGCATTTCTCAACTCTGGTCCTGGAGATGCTAAGAACCAAACTTGGGGCTGCGTACACACAGATCATTTTTCTTACTTAGTGATTAATTTTGTATCCCTTCATTCCCCCCCTGGAATTCAAGGTAGCATACACAGGGTCCCCAGACAATTTCTTTTGGAAGGACCGACCAGACTACTAAGCTTGGATCCTAGAACAATAGGCAGGTAGGATCGTAGAATGCAACAACTGATTGGCCTGCTGGAGAAGACCAATCAGGCTCCAGGAGGGAAGCAGAATCAGCCAATCAGATGGGACTCATTGTGTAAATAATGTATATAAATGCCTGAGGTTTTGGGGAAAATTCAATCACTGTTTTACAAGCTGCAATAAAGAGCATGAAATCACTGCAGGACTCTGAGTATATTTCAGGGAGAGCATCTGCTTCACCCATAGAAAGCCCCAGCTTCATTTCCTGATATCTCCAAGTTGGGTTGGGAGAGAAACCTTCCTGAAACCCAAGAGAGATCCTGCCAATCAGGGCATATAATATTGAGCTAGATGAACTAATGGTTTGACTTGACATAAGGCAGATTCCTATGTCCCTGTGCTCAGCTTCAGGTAGGTGGCTATTATCATGTCTCCAGGCAGGAGCCATGTGCTCCATCAGTAAATCTCTACACCCTCCTTCTCTCATAGCAATGGACCCCCAAATTCTAGCATTCATTTCATCAAGGATGTGCCCATGATTATCTTCACCTTTTCCACCAATTTCTTCTCAGGTTCCATTTAAATTTGCAGCTTTGGTGATGTCCCTGTGATGGGCCAAACCATCCTGGACCTTGTCTAGACAAGGCAGTGCCAATGCCTCTTGTGACCAACCACACTGTAAATTGTCATTTGCAATCTCAGTTGCACCATCTAATGTTGGGATTGGTGTGCACAGCCCATGTGCAACTGATGCTGCATTGGGGTACAGGCAAAGGAAAAAGGCACTGTGAGTCCAGGCCTCAGTAAATCCCCTTAAGTATAGGATGGGGTGTTAGGTTATATGTTTGTTTCACACCCACCAGAGGCATGGAGAATTGCTTTCCCCTTTTTTGCCAGGACAGTTCAGCTACCCCACATACCTAAAGTGGTGTGAATAAATCAACTTAGAACATGCACTTTTTGCTACCTTTCATCTCTCCAAGCCATGGATTGCATGACTGAGATGATCACCCCAAAGCCCTTGGAAGGATATAAAGGTGGGAGATTATCTTTCTCTGTAATCCTGCTTGCTGAAAGGTCTGCCCTCAGTCCAAAAGCCTGAGGGCAGACCTTTCAGGCCACTGCCAGCCTCTTGGCAGCTTTGCCTCCAGACCAGCTGTTATGTACTGAGCTGAATCCTAGAACAATAGGATCCAGAATGCAGCAGTCTGATTGGTCCGCAGGAGCCACCCAATCCCGCTCCAGGTGGAAGTGAATCAGCGACCTGATTGGCCTGCAGAAGCAGCCAATCAGGCTTCTGGAGGAAGTGAATCTGCAACCTGATTGGCCTACAGGAGCATCCCGGAATTAGCCAATCATGTGGGGCCCATTGTGTAAATAATGTATATATAGCTAGACGTTTTGGGGAAATTTTCATTCATTGCTACTACGAGCTGAATAAAGAGCATGAAATTCACACTCGACTCTGAGTATATTTCACCAGCTTAGCTGGGAGTGAAGGCTGGCCTTTCAGGTCTTCAGACTTAACCTCTCCTCCCAACACACTTTCCTTCAGTTGATACTGTGCCCACATCAGAATGTTGGGAGATACTCTAGAGTAAGTCCGAGGCAGCACAAGGAAATCATGCTGGGAAATGGAGATCTAGAAAGCCTTTGCAGATGTCCAAAGCCATTTGGCGACCTGGATTGGTGTGCAGCACTGTTTGTATCCAGGTCTTTGGATCCTAGCAAAAAACAAATATGTTCATGGCTTGTAAATAAGGCAGAACTGAACGGCAGGCACCTAAACATGATCCTGAAATGCAAAGTCCATAAACAAATGGCTGAATAACACAAAACTCTGAAAAAAATAACACTGTTTTTCCTCCCTCTCTATCCATTATATGCACTATGACCTGGTTTGCACATTGTGCTAAAACAAAGCATAGCTTAGCATGAACACATGAGAGAGCAGGCTCCAGGAGAGGAGACTGTGGCTGCTTTGATCCTTTCTGTTTGCTGTGCTGTTGTTTTGTGGGACCCGAACCCAGGCGTTGTAATTGAAGGGTTAATTGATAAAGCCACCTAGCCTAGAGGCAGGGTAGAAGTGCTGCTTAGCAACCAGGCAGCAAGACATGATGGTTCCAAAGGCAGCATGTGCCCTGATTGGCTGTGTAACTCTGAAGGAGTTTTCCCTCTGTATGTTTGACTGAATGTCTCCTGACTATGTATAAACTTTTCTGTTTGTTCCCCCTCAAGTTATACACTGAGGTTGATTCCAGTGTCCTCGCTAACGTTTTCTGAGGATTCTTCCTCTTTGTGTACTCTGCCTGCATTATTTAACTGGCTTTACTAACAGGCTTGTGGGTCTGCTCCCTCCAGGTTAACCACAAGCTAAAACCAAACTATGGCCTGCGTGTGTTTTTTATGCCTCATGGTTTGTATGGGAGAGCTAAGCCAAGAGCCTGGCTTCAGATGACACACTGAGCCAGGGATGGGGAACCTGTGGCCCTCCAGATGTTCTTGGACTTCAACTCCCATCATCCCCAGCCAGCATGGCCCAGAGGCAGGGATGATGGGAATTGTATTCCAGTAACCTCTGGAGCCTCACAAGACCCTATACTAAGCTAACTCATGGCTAAGTAGCTGGGGAGGAACCCTCTGGGAGCCTGCATCTTCATGTGGCCATGCTCAGCCATGCTTTGGGCTCAGCATGATGTGCCAACCAAGCCTATGTACATGACAAAGGTGAACCATAGTCTAGCATTTGCTTATAGAGATAAATTAGCAATACAATTCATATGGAGGTCAAATGTTCCACAGTAAAAAATACGCTGTAGACGTGTAAACTTTGGTGCCTCTGCTTGGTTGCCCCCTCCCGCCCCTCAAAAGCAACATTTAATTTCTTTCCTTCCTTTATTTTTAATCAATCATACTTTCCACCCTCAAAAGCAGCCGACGTGCAACGTTAGGGGGTCTGGGTGGCAGAGAATGGCCAACCCACTCAGCTACTTGCTTCTTCTTCTTTTTACATCGGTGTGATTTTTGGTGCTTCCCTTCAAAGTTTTTGCGGTGGCCAGATGTTGGGAGGAGGAGGAGGAAGAAGAGGAGGAACCGAGTGAAGGATGGATGTCACTGGAAAGTGAGCCAGCACTTTTTCCCCTCTACCTCCTTTTCTGCGGTTGACTTGTTGAAAGTTTTGTGTTGGAAGGGTTTGCATGCATCATCGTACTCCAAACAAAGCAAGGAGACACATTCTCCACTTTAGGTATCTCCCACCCCCCTTTTTTATTTCTAAGTTTCATCTTTCCACAGTGGAAGGCCTCGGAGGTTGCCGTCTGTCCGCTTGCTTCTCATTTTTCTTTGAGGGTCTATTTGGAGACAGGACGCCAGCTGAACTGCTGTTCTGGGTCACAGCTGGACCAATATCTAACAAAGCTGAGGATGTGTGGGTCGCAAGGTGCCCACTCATGGTTGGCAGTTGTAACGGCGTCGCAACTGGCCCGGAAGTCTTGTTCCTCGCTTGGCTTTGAACTCTCCTCTGAGGTGGGCTGGCAACCCTGGCCCTTCCGTAGGCATTGGGGATCAGGGCATGCCTGTCTTCTTCTGCCAAGGACATCCTGCCCAAAGAAAAGCGCCTTTCAGAGCGAGGAGGGACTGAAGACGTCGGAGAAGCCAAAGTCTTGGGGAGGTTGCCAGGGCCGGTCATCACTCCCTCTTCGGTCTCGGCAGCTTCGCTAAGGTAAGGTGGCGGGAGCGTGCTGCTACGTTTGCTGCAAGATTCACAGCAGAGCTTCTTGTAGCCCGGGATGGAGCAGTACCGTGAGAGCACTTCCATTTGGCAGAAGATAGATTTGTCACCCAGGCATGGCTCGTCTGAAAGACAGAACCCAACAAGAATCAAGAAAATAAGGACACCAGAAGAGCCTGCTGGAGTCCATTCATTCATTCATTCATTCTCTCTCTCTCCCTTATTGTTTTTCACAAAATGCATATTTTAATTTGGGTTTAGGTACACTTCAGCAGAAAACCGTGTTGCAAAATTCGGAAAAGTCTAAAAAACTGAAATATACCTGCATTCTGATTTATTAGCCTAGGAATTGCAAATCGGGTTCGTTTGCTTTAAAATGCAAAATCCTTGAGTAACCTTAACACCAGGCTGCTTGGAAGAACTGTGTCCTTCTGTATCTAATTTCCTTAGGTCAATAACAATTTCTTCCACATCCACATTTGCATATACAGCATGATCTCATCTTAGAGTTCGATTCCAAGGGTTCTGCATATACGCAAAAATGTATATACCCAAACCCTTGGAACTGTCCCTGCGCAAACATCCTGGGGCTTCTATGATCTCACAGGAACAACCCACAACTGGCTTTTCCCAGCTCAAAAAGAGCTTTTAAGCTCTGTACCTTGCTCAATTCCTCTCTCTTGCACACAAACACCCAATTCAGATTTAATCTCAAGAAGGGAGAGCAACGTCTTCTCAAACTCATTTTAAAAAAAGGAATGCCCATGGAGTTGTGTGGCTACTTCAGCGCTTTCTATACCTCTCAGTGCATCCTACTTCCCTCTGATATTCCTCTGCTTGCCTGCATGCAAATAATAACAATAATAACAATAATAACAATAATAACAATAATTTATTATTTATACCCCGCACATCTGGCTGGGTTTCCCCAGCCACTCTGGGCGGCTTCCAACACAATATTAAAATACAGCAGTGCATCAAACATTAAAAGCTTCCCTAAACAGAGCTTCCTTCAGATGTCATCTAAAAGTCTGGTAGTTGTTGTTCTCTTTGACATCTGGTGGGAGGGTGTTCCACAGGGTGGGTACCACTACCGAGAAGGCCCTCTGCCTGGTTCCCTGTAACTTGGCTTCTCGCAGTGAGGGAACGCCCTTGGCACTTACCGTTGAATCAAAGAATTATAGAGTTGGAAGTGACCCCGAGGATCATCTAGTCCAGTGTCTCCCAAACCTGGGTCTCCAGCTGCTTTTGGACTACAGTTCCCATCATCCCTGACCACTGGTCCTGCTAGCTAGGGATAATGGGAATTGTAGTCCAAAAGCAGCTGAAGACCCAAGTTTGGGAAACACCGATCTAGTCCAACCCCCTGCAATGCAGGAATATGCATCCATCTCATACAAGGATCAGACTTGTGACCTGGGCATCATCAGCACCATGCTTTCACCAACCAAGCTATCCACCTGCTCCCTTGATGCCTCTATACTCTGTGTCTTGGCTGCTGAACCTCAGCTTTGAAAACTACACCCTGCTCAAGGCTGATTTCTCCTTTCCCACTACGACCGACCACGGAGCAGAGGAAGAGAAGAGCCATAGGCACATCAACAAAGGGATTGCCAAAATGTGGAACCAGAAGTGCACAAAATTGCTTGTGTGCTGTTTCTGGGGAACAGAATCCAGATGTATTAGAAAAGTGGGTTTCAGCAGCAGGTGATAGATGAGAACCGGGGAGGAGTTTCAGTGGTGCTATCAGGGCAGGACTTTGGGACAGAAGAGCAGAGACCCATTCAGCAGAATGAGCAGGAGAACCGCTGAATGCAGCCAGACTTGGGTACCACATTTGAAGTAGTAAAATAAAGATTGTGTACAGTTGGGTGAGAAGACCAATAAATCTGGAGTCTAAAATTACCTAAAGGAGCTTATTCTTCTCCTGGCAGCCTGCTGGTAGCTCTTTCAGAAAGCTGATTTTACCCCTTAGTTAACAACAGGTGTTTTTTTTTTTTTGTTGTTGTTGTTTAATCAAGTGCTCTAAGCACCCACCATGGGAGCCCTAGTTCTTGAAGCATCTACAGTAGGTGAGATTAGAGGTGCATTTAAAAATAAATAAATCCCACCTGAATACACGCTTGTTTGCTAGGAAAAAAACATTTACAATTATGTCTGCTGCTGTTGTGCTCAGAGACCTGTTTCATATTTGAGGATTATCCCGTTCTGCAGACACTTTCATGTTTATCTCAAATGCCCAGGTCTATCTTGCTTCAAGAGCTGTCCCCTCTCTTCTTGCTAGAACCTTATATTCACTAACCTGGGAGTAAATTCCACTGAACTCAGTATGGCTTATTAAGTATAAGTGATTTAATTCACACAGAAATGAAAAAAGTGTATTAATGAAGGTTTAAAATGGAAAAATAGCTAAATCTGAAAATTAGCAAATACCCTTAGCTGTCTTTCATTTATTTCATGAGAATGTTCCAATTAGGGATGGTTGAATATGTCAATTTTTGTTTTCCTCCAGTTCTCATTTTTCCACACTTACAATTAAGCTCTCCACATTTCTGCACAGGTTTGCAATTTTAAAAATGTCATTGGGAAAATCCACCAGTATTTCAGGGCAAGTTTCTTCTTTGTTTGTATGCAATTTTGCCTAACACATGTGTTTTTGTGAGGCAAGTTCACCTGATATAGTGCTTTTTCATATGCTCTTTTCACCAAATTTTATGCACACTTTACTCTAGTACCTGCATTTTTAGGCACAACATTTAGTCATATAACTGTATTGCAAAATTTGTAGAAATGTGAAGTTTGAAGAATTGTTGTGTTTTAGTTTGCATACCCTTTCAGAAAACGTTAGGTAGGCTCACCCTCAAATGAGTACAGAATCAAAATCCCCTCCCCCCATCATTAGCAGATGTTATGGGCTGGTTGGATAGAGAAATGGTGAAGGGCACCAGTTGGGGAACCACCAAGGGAAGAAGGCTCAGAGCCCGAGGATTGGTGGTGGGATGACAATGAGTGGTCTTAGGGAGAAGAAGGAGCAGACTGGGAAATGGAAGTGTCAGGAGCTGAAGAGCTAACAGGGTTTGCTTAGTGAGAAGGGAGAGTCTGTGGCAGAGGGCAGTCCAGAATCAGAGGCAGGAGAGGAGGGGAACCAAGAAGCAGAGATAAGCCAGGCTGCTGAAGAAGTCAGGGAGTCTCCATCTCCTGCTGCCACCAGCTGTCTTTCCTCCTGGTCTCTCAGAACCAGAAGAGGTATGAAGAGGGCACAGCAAAAACAGACAAGGTGAAGAAGCCTCATATTGCTGGGGAAGAGGAGGAGGGAGGGAGAGACTTAGGGAGAGGTGGGAAGGATGGGACCTTCAGTCCTCGCAACTGCCTCATTGGGGCAAGACCTACCGGGAAGAGTTCCCACACTGAAGAAGAAGAAGAAGAAGAAGAAGAAGAAGAAGAAGAAGAAGAGTAGTAGTAGTAGTAGTAGTAGTAGTAGTAGTTTGGATTTGATATCCCACTTTATCACTACCCAAAGGAGTCTCAAAGCGGCTAACATTCTCCTTTCTCTTCCTCCCCCACAACAAACACTCTGTGAGGTGAGTGGGGCTGAGAGACTTCAAAGAAGTGTGACTAGCCCAAGGTCACCCAGCAGCTGCATGTGGAGGAGCAGGGAATTGAACCCAGTTCACCAGATTACGAGTCTACTGCTCTTAACCACTACACCACACTAGGCCTGCTTGAGCTGTTTTGTTTCCTTGAATAAAGAGTTAACTTCGCTGACACCTTGAGAGTTATTCCTGACCTGTTCCCGACTCCCGCCTTGGCAGTGTATCATTTTGCCATTTCCTGGAAAGCAGGTGGATGTCTTCCCATAAATATAGTCTTTAAAAACTTTGCTCCTGGGGCTTTAAAGACATGACGGGTTTGTCTTAACACTGCCATTCTTCGCTGTTTTACTCCGTTGTTTTATTACAGCTATATGCTTTCATTGTTTTATTGATTTTACATGGAGCATCCTTACACTGAAGGGTGGAATGTCAATATATAAAAGCAAGCCAATGGTAAATAAGGCAAGAAACGGCTGAAAACCATAACAGATAACATAACTAATATTAACTAGCAATTATTTAATGGGTGAGTAATTAAAAATAGCAATGAAGTTGCCTACAACTTTACAAATCAGAAATTTTTCAAGGCCACCAATCTAAGATGAAGAGTTCAAATCCATGTTCAGCCACCAACTCATGGGTTGATCTTAGGCCAGTCACTCACTCTTTGCCTAACCTACCTCTCAGGGTTGCTGTGAAGCTACAATGAGCATCACATTCTCCCCTTCCACCCAGTTATAATGCTTTGTTGCATTTCCAAACATTTTATTGCTTTTCTTTGCAAGAGTGGTGCATGCTCTGGTTATCTCCCGCTTGGACTACTGCAATGTGCTCTACGTAGAGCTACCTTTGAAGGTGACCCAGAAACTACAACTAATCCAGAATGAGGCAGCTAGACTGGTGACTGGGAGCGGTGGCCGAGACCACATAACACTGGTCTTGAAAGACCTACATTGGCTCCCAGTGTGTTTCCAAGCACAATTCAAAGTGTTGGTGCTGACCTTTAAAGCCCTAAATGGCCTCGGTCCAGTATACCTGAAGGAGCATCTCCCCCCCCCCCCTTGTTCTATCCGGACACTGAGGTCCAGCGCCAAGGGCCTTCTGGCGGTTCCCTCATTGCGAGAAGCCAAGTTACATGGAACCAGGCAGAGGGCCTTCTCGGTAGTGGCGCCCTCCCTGTGGAATGCCCTCCTACCAGATGTCAAAGAGAACAATAACTACCAGACTTTTAGAAGACATCTGAAGGCAGCCCTGTTTAGGGAAGCTTTTAATGTTTGATGTATTACAGTATTTTAATATATATATTTTTGGAAGCCGCCCAGAGCAGCTGGGGAAGCCCAGCCAGATGGGCAGGGTATAAATAATAAATTATTATTATTATAAGTTGTATCCATGGAATCATAGAGTTGGAAGGGATTACAAGGGTCATCTAGTCCAACCCCCTGCAATGCAGGAATCTTTTTGCCCAACGTGGGGTTTGAACCCACAACCCTGAGATTCAGAATCTCAAGTTCTACCGAGCTATTGAGTGTTTCAGCACAAATATATTTATAGAAAAAACATATTTGTGTGTGTTTGCATTTCTTCTTTTTAAAATTGCAGCTAATAATAATAATAATAATAATAATAATAATAATAAATACCTTTATTGTCAATGTACAACCTGTGTACAATGAAATTAACTGAGCCTCCCCCCCAAAAAACACTCAATCTCATTCCATTCTGTGTGCTTGTCTCACGACACACCAACCCCAAAAGTCAGTTGCACTATATTATTTTCCGTTCAGCAGCCTAACAGCCCACAGATAGAAACTGTTTTTTAGCCTGTTGGTACGACTGATTATACTTCTATATCTCCTGCCCGAGGGTAGAAGATTAAAGAGGTGCATTCCACTTAGAGTTGTTTTATACAGGCAATGACTGATTTATGCACATATGATTGGCAGGGCCGTAGGTAGGTGATCTTGCGCCCCTGGCAGAATCGTCCAGATTGCGCCCCCTAGCCATGGAAAAGGAATGTGGCACAGAAAAAAAAATAGTGGAAAACAGGGCCCCACATATCATATAAGGACCCTTTGTTTAAAACCTTTTCTTATGAGGCAATAGTCAATATTTTTATTTATAGACATATTTATGGACATATTTTAAAGCTGATTTTGTGTGTCTCCCTTGTTTGCATCCCTGGCGGGAGCCTTCCTCACCACTCCCTGGCTACGGCCCTGATGACTGGCGCATGACTGTGCATGGGCGCACAGGTGAACTTAAAATGTCCCTAAACTGGCAGAATGGAGGCAGGGGGGGAATGTAACCTCTGTGCAAAATGAAGATTGCCTGTATATTAACTATAGAAAAAAGTATTCAATAAATAAATCAGTAATTTACAGGTCTGCATACCTGGGAGTAAGCCTCATTGAACTCAGTTGGATGCACTTTTGAGTAGACAGTATTTGATGGCATAAGGTCCGTATAGTTAATGCTATGGTTTTCCCAGTAGTGATGTACAGAAGTGAGAGCTGGACCATAAAGAAGGCTGATCACCGAAGAATCGATGCTTTTGAATTATGGCGCTGGAGGAGACTCTTGAGAGTCCCATGGACTGCAGGAAGATCAAACCTCTCCATTCTGAAGGAAATCAGCCCTGAGTGCTCACTGGAAGGACAGATCGTGAAGCTGAGGTGTAATGGCTCTAGGGGTTGCTCATGCGTAAATCGACGCCACACCTGGCTGGGTTACCTGGGTGAACCCTTTCTGTCCGGACAGCCACTCACCCGTGGCTATCTCAATCGCTGGCAGAATCCGTCAGTGGGCGTTTCTTGAACTTCTTCCAGCAAAGAAGCTCTTTGATGCCCAGTCGCCGCCTACTCTCCCTGCGCGGAAGCCTTCTGCGCAGGGAGGGTGTCGGCAGCGGAGGACCCGTGCTCTCCTCGCTGGTCTCCGGTGAGGAGTCATGGAGCCACCTCGCCGATTCCCCCATCTGCCCCCCTTCTCCACTGGTGCTACGCTGAATTCCTTCCCCAGAAGATGGGCTGCTTCTGTCCCTCCCGGGACGCTCTCCTGAACCCCTCTGGAGCCCTCCCTCTCCCTCTGGCTCCGATGGCAGTTCCCTGACATGAGGCTCCAATACTTTGGCCACCTCATGAGAAGAGAAGACTCCCTGGAAAAGACCCTGATGTTGGGAAAGATGGAGGGGACGAGGAGAAGGGGACAACAGAGGACAAGATGGTGGGACAGTGTTCTCGAAGCTACCAGCATGAGTTTGACCATCTGCTGAAGGCAGTGGAAGACAGGAGTGCCTGGCATGCTCTGGTCCATGGGGTCATGACATGCTCTGGTCCATGGGGACACGACTAAATGACTAAACAACAACATTTGATGGCATGATTAACTTACCTGCGAGAATTGGGCTCTTTCATAAGCCTACCTGCTTATAAGACATTTTAGTAGAAATTACTTCCAAAATTGTGTGTGTGTCAGAGGCACTGAAACTTGAATTGCAGAACATTTGGCATACGAAAAAGCGTTATGGAATTATAAACACAAAGATGTACAGATTGGATAGTTACTGTCTTTATCTAGTTCGAAGTCTGCCTTTTTATAGGAAACAACAAATATTCACTCTTGGTCCTGCGTTTCTATTTATACTGCAGTTTTACAGAACAGCTGTATGCACTGCAACCTTTTCCGACAAGTGGAATTCATCTTTATATTGTGATCTCAGCCGCCCACAGCTGACTAACATACGGATGCAAACTTTCGCCCCTCCCAATACGGTGCCAAGGTTGCATTTGCTAAAAAAAGTTACTGAAAAGTTTTCAATGCATAAATTAGCTTATCTTTTTCAACACTGCATGCAAGAGTTCCCAGTGTGGACACCGGTTGTAACTGTGACTTAGACACTCTGCCTAAGCAATATACCTGATGGAGTTTCATGCATGAGGCAAAACACCTGGATGGTCCCATCCTCACCCTCAATTTGTCCCTGGGCAAAATCCTGGGGCAAATGAGACAGGAGTTGGGAAGTTCTGCAAAGACTAGGGGTGTTCATCCATTAGTATTTATCTGCTTCTAGAGCTTCAGGAAGTTGCCTGATCTGTTTCAGAGGCACTCTGTGTTTTTCCAGTTTGTCTCCTTATTTGAGATGGACTTAGATCTATTAAAAGTGAAGCCCGCTTTCACCTTCCCATTCAACAATACAATGGTACCTCGGCTTACATACGCTTCAAGTTACATACACTTCAGGTTACAGACTCCACTAACCCAGAAATATTACCTCGGGTTAAAAACTTTGCTTCAGGATGAGAACAGAAATCGTGCTTCAGCGGCCCAGCAGCAGCAGGAGGCCCCATTAGCTAAAGTGGTGCTTCAGGTTAAGAACAGCTTCAGGTTAAGAACAGACCTCCAGAATGAATTAAGTATGTAACCAGAGGTACCACTGTATCTAAAAACAGATATAACTCTTTTCTCTTTTCACAGAAGCGAATAAAACTTGCAAGCATAAGAGTCTGTCCCAAGTGGATTAAGCCTGCCAAATTGTAGGCATATTTACCCAGGGGTGTTTGTGCAGAATACCTTTACTTTTTTACTTTTCTATTTTTTCTGATGGAACTGGATATACTTTGCAGGAATACTCACCTCTTCAAAGGAGACCGAGCCTGCTAAGTTTCAGAAGAATAGCTGCAGTGGGTTTCTCACCAGGGTAAACTTTAATATTGGAGGGAGGGGAAATCGTAATTCTAGTAGGTGGGGTGGGAAATGGAGCATGGGACCCCAAGAAAGATGGGAGTGGTGAAAGTGTTACCATCAAGTAAGGATCATGATTCCTAGGGGTCATGGGGAGGGGACTTCTGCTTGTATTTTGGGGGACACAGCTTCTTTTCCCTGGGAGAGATCTATCCATTAGCTTACGTTGGAGAAGGGGTGTAGGAGGAAGAAAAAGTCTGGCTCCCCAGGAGAGATTGAAGTGAGAGAATTATCAGCCTTCCAGTAAGGATGCTATTACCCAAAGGCTCATAACTGCATTTTTAGCCTGTTTGAAGCCCTTCACATGCATGAAACCATGAGAAACCATGGAATTACCCACTCAAATCTTATGATAACAACCATTTCTGCTACACACAAGAACAGATTGCTGTGCTCCATAAACACAAAATAGCTATAGGAATTTCATCAGAAGCGAAACAAATCCAAGGCTGAAAACTTCTAAGATGATATCTAAACAACTCTAGCTACTACCACTGAAGCACAAATCTTTGCACTGGGTTTCCAATATGCGGAGGGGCGCCAGAGATGTGTTGTTCTTGTTTTGCCAAATGTCATCCTTATGTAATAGTTGCTGAACACTTTGTCACTTTGGCCTGATCTGCAACTTGCAACAGAATGAGGTGGTTGTAGAAAAACCCTAAAGCGAAAGGGGAGGGAGGCTGTACCACTTCTGACTGTGATTGAGAAATGCCATTTTTTAAAACTGTTCCTACATGTAAAAAAACTTATCACCTCAGAGAAGCTTTTGCTTCTCTGCTGCATGTGTAGACTGACCAGATTTTAGTTGTCTGGTGCAGCAAATGCAATTCTAAACTGCAAAGGTACCTTGGTACTTGAACGGCTTGGCTCCCAAAGAAATCGGCTCCCGAAGGCCGCGAAACTGGAAGTGTTCTGGTTTGCGAACGTTTTTTGGAACGTTCCATGGCTTCTGATTGAGTGCAGGAAGTTGCTGCAGCCAATTGGAAGCCATGCCTTGGTTCTTGAACAGTTTTGGGAATTGAATGGACTCCTGGAACCAATTAAGTTCAAAAACCAAGGTCCCACTGTATTCACAAAGGTCCCCAAAGCCACCCCATGGTTATTACCTGTTCAATAAACTATCACATGCATTTCATGGTGGGGCAGATCAATCCAAGTATAGCAGTGCAAAGTTTTGTTTCATTTTCTAAAAAAAGTCTACTTTTGAGCACATCAGTACCAACTCTGAGTTGCGTACTCACAGGTTCCCGGGGGTTGGGTTTTTTTGGCCTTTTAGATGGACTACACATAATCTAGACATCCATTTCTTATTCACCAGGTTCCCACGGTAGAAAACCTTCTCCTTCTTACATTTGGTCGTGAGCCTCATTGTAGCTGAGGGAGGAAGAGGCAAGAGTGGTCTCGCAAAACTGTCCATGAAACCTTGGGATGGACCTGGAAATAATCCTGTGGTGTTGTACTGCCTGCCCTTTCTTTACACTGAGCCAAAAATAAATATGGCTCCCTTATAATATTGTATTGGAAGCACTGTTCTTTCCGACAGGGCTTGAGAGATAAGGTGAAATGCCATTTTATACCAATGAAAACCTCCAGGTGTTTCCACCCTCAGCTAACAGATACATCTTTGCTTCCCTCTAGTGTCTCTAGTGAATACAACAGGCATCAGACTTTGTAAAGTTTCATGTGAAAGCTGCTGTAGTTTAAGAGCTGGTAATTTCTCTGTTGAATTGTTGCAACTCACTCTATGTAGGACTGGCTTTGAGAGTGGTTCAGAAGCTGCAGTTGGAAGCTCACCTCCCAAATGCAACGCTGGTGTTGATTGCTCTGACTGCCAAAATTCTACTGAGCTAAATTTAAAGTGCTTGTTTTGATTGCAGTTAGGCTTCAATGCTGCAACATTTTCTCCTTTTCTCTATTGTAAGGCCAATGGGAAAGAGGTTGGAGAAAATAAAATTAGCATTGTGGGAATACAGTGTTAGAAATTAGCCAGGCGCCAGGCACATTTTGCAACGGGTCCAATTGCAACCATGCGGAGATCTCTGCATGCCAGGCTGGAGAATGGGGAAAGCAAAATGTCACTTAGAGAAGGATCTGAAATATTTTCCTCAAAGCTTGAGGAAAGCTTTCCTCAAAGCTTGTTTTATTCTGGATTGCTTTATTTGCCATTTTAATGTGCTCTAAGGGAATTTTCTAAAGGGAATCAGCCCTGAGTGCTCACTGGAAGGACAGGTCCTGAAGCTGAGGCTCCAATACTTTGACCTGAAGCTGAGGCTCCAATACTTTGGCCACCTCATGAGAAGAGAAGACTCACTGAAAAAGACCCTGATGTTGGGAAAGACTGAGGGCACAAGGAGAAGGGGATGACAGAGGACGAGATGGTTGGACAGTGTTCTTGAAGCTACCAACATGAATCTGACCAAACTGCGGGAGGCAGTGGAAGACAGGAGTGCCTGGCGTGCTCTGGTCCATGGGGTCATGAAGAGTTGGACATGACTAAATGACTAAACAACAACAACAATGTGCTGTAAACTGCTTTGGGATTTGTTCTTTAAAATATATAGTGGTATAGAAATGAAATGAATAATACTAATATAAAGTCCTAGGAAGCTTGGGAAATAGATACCCGAAAAACTGCCCGCTCTCTTATACATCTGCCCAAACTTTAATATCACCAGGGGATATCCTTCTCACCACGCCATGGTTCTCTGAGCTAAGATATGTGGCAACTTGTGAGAGGACCTTCTCAATAGTGGTACCCTTCTGAAATGCCCTCCTCAACCCAGGAACATGCAAAACCAACACTAATGGAGTTTGATGCCTGGTGGACCATTTGGCATAGCATCCTTTCTCACAGCAGCCAAACAGAAGCTCTGGTGCAAGCCCCCAAGCAGGACCAGAGAGCAACAGCACTTTCCCTTCAGGTACCAAGGAATTGGCATTCAGAAGCATATAGCCTCTGACTGTGGAGTGCCAGCATCTCATTCATTTATTCATTTTTACAAGAAGAGCACTGTGCACCAGGCTTTTAGAGCAGCAGAATTTTCTGATAACCAGGTATTTCATGTTGCTTCTATCTCTTTCTGTTACATCACATGCCACTCGCAGGGTGTGCAAATTCATCCGGACTGGGATGCATGCATTCATTGTTACCTATCATGGAAGAACGGTTGTTAAAATTATTGGACTCAGCTGATATGGCGAAGCTGATGTGTTTAATCAGAGGAAACAATCTTTGTCAATATTTACTAAAGATCAGAAATTTTCCGTGTGAAAAATAAACTTATGATATCTGGGTTTGATGATTGAAGAAAATAATTGGTTTATAGAAAGTAGAGTTGTTGGGGTGGATGTCTTGAATTATTTTTTACGTATAGCCAACAGATGAAGAATTGGAAGTTCTCTTTTTTCTTTATTTCTCAGTCTATTTTCTTTTTCTCCTTTTGGTTCATGTTTTTATTTAGATTAGTTTTTTATCTTTGATAAAAAAGATATTGGATATTTGATATTAACCTTGGTATATTTTATTTCAAACTTTAATAAAATTTATTGGGGTAAAAAAGGCCTGGGAAGCAAGCAAATCAGGGCTGTTGTTGTTTTAACCCTTCCCTGCCACTGTTTTCCCAGTGAGAATATCTCCCCTAACAAGCTGGCTATATGCTCTGTGTTCCAAATCAGGGATAGTGGACAGAGTGACCTCTGGATGTTGTCAGACTTCAGTCCCCATCAGGCTGAGCCATCCTAGCCAGTGTCCTTCAGTGATGTGAGTTGTAGTCCAACAACATCTGGCAGGCCCCCACCAATCACTTTTGTTCTAAATTAATGGGAAATCCACCTGTGGAATTTTCTTGGCATGGTACACAGAAATGGGAAGATCTGTTCTGCATCAAACTGGAGCAACTCTCAGAGCATTCCCCTTGCTTTGCACCAAATTCCAGATGTTGCCAGAATTCCAGAAACTGGAACGATCCAATCCTGACGCAGTTAGAGGACAACCTTTTGCTTACCATTGCAGGGGGCGAGCTTGCAAACCCTCACGGATTCTGGCTTCTCTCCATTGCACTGGTCGCCGGTGCGGCATAAGACTTGCCTGGACTCTGTTCCTTCTCCGCAGGTCACAGAGCACTATGGACAAAAAGCAACAAGGAACTATAGATAAAAGAAACCATGGAGACTTCTGCACACATATCCTTAACCAAATGAGAAGAAGAAGAAGAGTTTGGATTTGATATCCCGCCTTTCACTCCCTTTAAGGAGTCTCAAAGCGGCTAACATTCTCCTTTCCCTTCCTCCCCCACAACAAACACTCTGTGAGGTGAGTGGGGTTGAGAGACTTCAAGGAAGTGTGACTGGCCCAAGGTCACCCAGCAGCTGCATGTGGAGGAGCGGAGACGCGAACCCGGTTACCCAGGATTACGAGACTACCGCTCTTAACCACTACACCACACTGAGGAAGGGAGTTGTACAGGTGGCTGCATTGCTGCTGCTGGAGCTGGAAGGATGAAACTCTCTTTGAAAAGGCCAAAATCTGACCAGATTTGGGACTGCCCCCTTTCCTTCTTTCCCAATAAATGACACATTGCCAGGTTTAACAGCTATCTTCAGCTGCTCCACAGGTAAAGCCAGATTGTGGCACTGATGCAATGCTATCTATTGCCACCTTGTCCTAGTTAAACCAAAACCATTTGCCAAAATATGGACATGCATGACATTGCAAGCAGACCTTTAAAGGAAGGAGAAGCATGCTTCATGAGTGCTCTGTTAACTCAGCATTACCCTTCAACCATTCATTTCCTAGTAACCTCAACCTTCCCAATTTTCCTTCTACCCTGTGGTTAGCCAGTGTTCAATTGGAAACTTCAATTTCTGGCTTGTGCTATGCCGCAAAACAGCCATGCACGTTGATGGGCTCTACAACCACATTACCCCTGAGCCAAAATCTGTCCCTCAGTTTCTCAAAGGCTTTCTTCCTCTGCAAAAGAAGCTCCCGTTTTACTGCCTCATTCTCAGGACACTTGAGATTTTGTTTAGAATTTTGGTGAGCATGGAGTTTAGAGCTTAGCCTGTTGTTGCAAGGCAGCTGAGGTTTTCTTTCAAGGAAACATTTCCCCCAAAATATTCTGCAGCCTCCCTGGCTGTCTGTGCTTCCTGATTTGAAAAAGCCCCATAGATGGATGTACCTATGATGCCCTCCCCTGGGCTTTGATTGAAGGCATCTGGGAAGGCTGAGATGATAGGAAGGAAGCAAGCAAGCAAGCAAGCAAGCAAGCAAGGAAGGAAGGAAGGAAGGAAGGAAGGAAGGAAGGAAGGAAGGAAGGAAATATACTTGTGAACATCTCTCAACCATCTTGAAAGTAAGACTAATGTGACAAAAGCCCTGGACTCCACTGATGAGAATGTCACTGAATTTTCCTGCCCTTCTGTTAATTTTCAAATGCAATTTCTTTTCCTCTTAACTGGTGGACAATGGTAAAAGAAACCCACACAGGATAGATGTTTGGCACAGGACTAAAATCCATAGCTGGTAAAAACAGCAGCTGTAAATACTACAGTTCTGCTTTGCTTCCATCCAGATGCAGGTATCCATTCTCACAATTATTAAAATGTGATCTAGGACTAGATCACTAAGAGCACTAAGAGAGCATCCTTGAAGTTAGAGGCTTGCTCATAAATAATTTAAATATATTCTCCTGCCTTTCCTTGCCACACAATAGTGTTGTAAGGGGTACTTTCCTCCCTTTTTTTGAAAAAAAGAATGATATATAGCCATATGAACAATACTCATCAACTAGGAAATGAAATCAAACAACAGACCTTGAAATTAGCACACGTTAATTGGGTGCATGTCCAGATTTTGTCTGAGTCTGGAAATATGACAAAGTGATGGATGATTCTAGTTTATTATATATAGTATTTTAGCAAGAGGCAGCCCTGTATCAACTATGCCTTTGGTTGAAGCATGCTCACATTTTCAATGCCAACAAGTTTGAAACTGCTTAACCACCATTGTTGCACGACCAAAAGCCCTTGGAGCTTTTAGACGTGAAGGTTGTTAGAAGCTCCTGCTTGTACAATGGCTTTTATCCATGATGGCTAAATGAAACTTTTCTGTTGAGAGGCATATTTTTCTTTATTTCATTTATCTTGATTTAAAGGGGATTCTCTGCTTGTGGGCATCCCACTGTGGCACCTGGTTGATTACCCTGAGAAACAGGATGTTGGACTTAGTTGGATCTTTGGTCTGATTCAAGATGACTCATGAGTGTGTGTGTAATTAGACAAATATAATTCCCTCTATTTCCAGTGTTCAAGTTGTGAGTGGGTGAGGGTTGTTAGAATTCCTGCTCCATGATTGCAGTCATGGGATTTTTGTCTTTCACATGACGCTATGTTTTGACTCCATAAAGTGGGAAGTGACGGAGACAGGATGTTTGTGTTACTGTGTTCCGTGAAGTGGGACTATTGTCCTTTGTTCATTCTCTTTGCTGTTTGATGCTTGAGAGAGAGGGAGCCATGTTGCAGTGCTCCATAAATAAAGTAGATTAGCCAAAATGCTGAGTTGCTGAGGTCTGTCATGCGAACTGCGCAAACTCTGCATATCCCTAAGTGTGCCAGTGTCGGTTGGCATTGGTCACTGTGATGTTCAGGCTGAAGAAAGCTTTTGAAGCTCCCAAACGAAAGATGAGGAGAGAGGGAACATGCCAGTCGGGCATGTGTCTCTGCCAGGGTCCTACTTGAGTGTAGGCTGAACTCCTGACAGGGGTTACTGGTTTGTTTTTGGTTTTATCAGCCATTTTGTGTTTTTTATCTTGTATTTTTATGTTGTGAACTGCCTTGAGATCTATGGATGATACAAAATTAATTAAGAATAATTGAGAAAAAATCATTATTTGGGGGAAGAAATCACCCACAACCCACACAAAAGAGTGTTGCATCACCAGGATATATATATATTTGGGGGGGGGGGGTCATGAGGCTTCTAACTTAACCTCCTAGGGAAATCCCTCGGTGGGGGGGGGGTGTCCCTGCCCCAAAGAACAGCCCAGCGATGGCAAAGCAAGATCAATGGACTGAATTTTATGGAAAACTGAGGGGGAAGGAAGAAATGCAATGGAATGGCTGGGACCTTGAACTGATGCACTCCATGCTACAACATTTTGCTGGAGGGCCTGCTGGTCAATAACCTCTCTCCATTATGGCAAAATGAAGTATACTGTAGGTGTCCTGGGCTTTTTAACCCAGAGGTGGTTTTTTTTTGTTTTTGGCTATCTCCGCCCATAATGGTTGATGAAACACAGAAGACCCGGTTTGCTTACTGGACTCCACGGCCAGGTTTTCCACTGAGCAGGGCACGGTGTCCTGTTGCATGGCCGCCGGCTCTCAGGGCGATCCCCACTACAGTACTTGAAATGGACGGAGCGATTTGCACCATCGTGGAGAGGCTGGATGCAGCGCACAGTTCGGATCTGATAACCAGAGGTCCCACAGGTTTTGGTGCAATGCTCCCATTCTTCTGATACCCAGCTGAGATGGGGCAGAGAGAAGAGCATTAAATAGGAATACACTAACTAGTGCAAAACACTAACTCTACCCAGGATTGATCTGCATGCAGCACAAATATTATCGCTGTTGGCTTTCACTGTTGTAAGGAAACTAGGAAATCTAGCTTGCATCACCTGTAAAGATCTTCAGGCAACAACTTTAGACTTGGCTCTTTTAGAAAACCTTCTTGCGAAAATGATTGGTCATGATTAGAACATTTTTGTCAGGTGTCCATCAATAGAATGGACCATCTCAGAAGATGGTACACCTTCCTTCAAGAGGGGGGGGGGGCGTTAAACAGAGGTCAGATGGCCACCTGTCAAGGATGCTATAGTTGTGATTCCTTTATTGCAGGGAGTTGGACTAGGCAACTCTTGGGTACCTTCCAACTCTACGATTCCATGACCCATATACTGTATTTTTCGCCCTATAGGACGCACCATCCCATAAGGTGCACCTAGGGTTTTTTGGGGGGGGGAATAAAGGGGGGAAATTATTTCCCCCCCAGGTGCGGGGCTGGGGTGAGGGAAGCCCAAGCTTCCCCCGACCCCAGCCCCCAGAACAGGCAACTCTCCGCAAGCAGCGGGAGCCCAGCATAGGGCTCCCGCGCCTTGCGGAGAGGTGCGCGAAGTCTGGGCATGTTGGGCTCAGCGCGCCCAGCCTTCCTCATGCAGGCAACTCTCCACAAGCAGTGGGAGCCCAGCGCAGGGCTCCCGCGCCTTGCGGAGAGGTGCGTGAAGTCTGGAGAGCAAGAGGGGTAGGTGCGCACCGACGCCTCTCGCTTTCCAGGCTTCAGCGGAAGCCTGCATTCGCTCCATAGGATGCACACACATTCCCCCTTCATTTTTGGAGGGGGAAAAGTGCGTCCTATGGGGCGAAAAATATGGTATGTATTTTTGTTTCTTTAATGTATTCTGTTCTTTTTTAATTTCTTAAGTTGTTTCAGTTTTAATTGAGCTTCTGGACACTGAATGGATATGTTTTTGTATGAGTTTGCTGCATAGAAATCTAATAATGATAGTAGTCGATGTGTATATAACTGGATCCTACTCAGAGTAGACTCCTTGGAATTAATGAACATGGCTCTCTTAGGCCCAGTAATTTCAACAGGTCTACTCTGAGCAGGATTTAACAGGCAGGATGACAAGTTCTTTCTGTCACATAGATAAAGGCAGCAAACATTCAGCCTAAGTATGCGGAAACTTGAGGATGTGCAGGAGAGGCAGAAGGCTGCAAAGTGTAATCTCCGATTCCAAACAAAGCCTTCAAGACAGCTGGATTACAGCTTTGGGGTTAGCACTTGATGTACTTCCCGTTGTCCATAATATGCTGCCTTGGTAAGTTGTGGGAAATCAACTGGCAGGACCTGTCACTGAATCTGGCTGCCTGTTGTTTCACTGAGGAGAGACTCTATGCCCACTTGGATAAAGCTTTTTTGACCCCACACTGCTGGTGCCAATACATCACTGAAAAGGAGCAGATGCTTACAATGGCTGCGTACATTCCTGAAGGTTGCACATCCTACGAATGGGCTTGGGTTTTTTGCTGGCTTCACAGAAGCTGCGGTGTACCATTTTGCTATCACTCTTCCTGCGGCACCCATACTTAGTGTCTTGGAAACCTGGGGATGGAAACCAAACAACAATTCAGAAAAGGGGGGGAACCCCACATGTACAATGCAAACACAATCAGCTTTCCAGTGTCATTCAAAGTGCAGAATTTGGTGCAGTTTTTAATTTATTACAGAAGATCACTGTGTTTTGGGCTTTGCAACTACTTTGGACTGAATCCAACAGAATCACAAGTGGAACCATTTCCCTCCCTCTCTCCCCCTTGTGAACCCCCCAACTCTTAAAAATAAAAATAAAAATCATTTTTTCAATACAAACAGCAGTCACACAAAAAACATACAACAAAAACCACAATAACACTAATAACACATTTTAACAATTCAGATTTGAGTACTGATATACCTATAACAACACCTTTTTATCAATATTTCCCCTCCTCTCCTCCCCCTACTTCCCACCACTTTCCACCTTATTGCTTAAGTATTCCTTCCAAATTTCTTCATATTTATCCATTCTTAATTTGCGTTGATATGCAATTCGTTCGTAAGTAACTAGTCTGTCCATATTGTCAATCCATGTGCTCAATGGGATCATTTGCAGCTCTTTTTTGGATGGTTGGGAGAAACTCCCAGAGTAGATTTGATGTGGGTGGGGACACACAGAGGGAGCAGAAGGAAGGGAGATTCCATTGCGTCAGTGGAAATTGTTCTGCTCACTCAGTGGTTCTGTCAAATACAACTCTTCATGAGCACAGCGGCGGAGCAAACCGATCAGGCATCTGGGGTGGCACGCATGCTCTGCACCCAGGGGTGGGGCCAGCTGCCCGCAGGGCAAGCCATGGCAGGACGCTCCACTGGACCTCCGAGAAGTCTACCTACCTTCTCCCACTCAGCCACCCTACAGCTGATGGGGAGGCAACAGGTGGACTGTTTGGGGCAGCGTGGAGCCTACCGGTGCTCAAGCCACTGCATCACTCCCAGGAGAGACGCTGCAGGCCCCGTGCCATCCAGCATTTCGTCACCCCCCAAGTGGCGACACGCAGGGTGGTCCGCCCCCACCACACACCCTTTCCTCCACCCCTGCATGTGCGGGCACTAAAAAGACACACACAGTTCTCCCATATATTCTTCTACTCCCTCGTACCAGACAATACTATGACTTGCCTCCTCCACAAGGCTTGGAACATTGGGACCAACTCTTCAAAGCCCACTCAAAGGTATCCAGGTCCTCTTGAAGTACATTGTTGCTGTTGACGTTGGGGACCGAATCCTCGTGGATTATGTATTTGTATGTCAGGCTCGACTGCGTGACATTGTCCCGAGGAATGATCTGTCAAAAGGTTGTTCAAATGGGACATAATGTCAGTAGTTGGAAACTTGGGGACTTTCCTTTAGGAATTTTCTTTTCTTTTCAGAGCCACAAGAGAGGAAGATACAGTATTTGCTGTACCTTAGCAGATGATAAAAAACAACAATACCCAACTCAAAACTTGATGGTTGCCCTGCTATTGTGGCTGGTAGCGTTGAGGGCAGCCTTCCCCAACCTGATACCCTCCTGATATTATTGGACTATAGCCTCCATCATCCATGGTCACGGTTGTGCTGGCTGAGGCTGATGGGATATGTGTTATGAGTTTTGAGGAGATGTCTTGGAGGGGCTGGTCAGATCAGACTGAGAGGTGGGAGCAGCGTGAAGAGTTGGAGGCTGATGACTCTGGGGAGGGGCCCAGTGGCCTGGAACAAGGTATGTTAGGGTCTTGTGAGATATCTGAGCTGCCTGGTGATGGTGGGGACTCAGCCAATGAGCAGCATGATCTTGGAGAGGGACCTAGTGGGCTGTCACTCTTTTGTTCCATGCCAGTCCAGCCCACAACCCTGGCACCAGCATCTGAGCTGCAGGAGCCTTCCCAGAGGGGAGGCACCCCGTGCCAAGTCTGACTCTGAGCTGGTGCTGTTTCATCACCCATCGCTGGCCTGAACAGACAGCTCAGGCCCAGCCACCAGAAGCTGTTCCCATACACTTGTGCAGTCCAAAGATGCTCCATGTTTGCCACACTAAAGCCATTCCAGTATATCTGAAGGAGCGTCTCCACCCCCATCGTTCTACCCGGACACTGAGGTGCAGCACCGAGGGCGTTCTGGCAGTTCCCTCACTGTGAGAAGCCAAGTTACAGGGAACCAGGCAGAGGGCCTCCTTGGTAGTGGCACTCACCCTGTGAAACATCCTCCCACCAGATGTCAAAGAGAAGAACAACTACCAGACTTTTAGAAGACATCTGAAGGCAGCCGTGTTTAGGGAAGCTTTTAATGTTTGATGTATTTTGGTATTTTGTTGGAAGCTGCCCAGAGTGGCTGGGGAAACCCAGCCAGATGGGTGGGGTATAAATAATACATTATCATCATCATCATCATCATTAATTATTGTTATTGTTATTTTCCCACTCTTTTCTAATCAGAGTCAGAGGGCATTGCCAACTGTTGTATCAACATCTTACCTAGCCTAGCCATGTCTTGCACCTGTGGTGACTTTGACCTCTCCTTTGCCTATGCACTGATTTGATCATTAATATTTCTGGTAGGAACCACAATCTGCATAGAAGTCCTTCATCTGATGGGAGCCAGGATAATATGTACTATGTGGAGGTCACCAGACTGAGTTCCAGGCTGGTTCCAGGTTGATGGGGTAGCCAGACCATTGAAAACATCCAGCTACAATCCAGGAGGGGAAAGTCACAAATAAGGGTGGCCACAGAGCCTATCTAAATATCACACCCATAACTTCAAAGAAGGCACCTATAAGCTATGCTTTCCCTACAGAGCATTCAGAAGTTTTCATGCAGACAGGCAATGGTGGATGGAGGAGACTGCAGAGCTTCTGACTGCTTCTCTTCATGCACTGTTAAGGAAATATAACCTGTACTGTACTAATTCTAACTGCTCCCTTCCTTTTCAGTCCTTACAGATTATTAGCCATTTTCAGATCCCCCATAAAAGTGAATGGAGAAGACAGAGCTTCATTTTACACAGAGTAGATCGGAACCAGAATCAAATATTGAAGCAATACCAGATTTATGTATAAGCTAAACAAGCTATAGCTTAGGGCCCCACTCTCTTGGGGGCCCAATTTTTTTTAAAAAAACAACAACCTGGGATGTACATTTCCAAAATATAAGATAAAAAACAAATAAAATGGCTTTAGATACCTATTAGGTTCTTAGATTACCATATAGCATATATATTCAACACAAAAACAGTGACAATTTGTTGTTGACAAAGGACAGCTGGACATATAAAGGGCCCCATTACCTTCAGTAGCTTAGGGCCTCATCAAACCTAAACATAGCTGTGAACATTTCCCCCCTTTTAAGGGAATTTCCCTTATTCCGAATAGGATTCCTAGCAAGAAAAGGAAAAGGTTGACAGCTATGAACCTAAATCTGACCCTGGATTGAAGTGTAGAGCACAAGGTGACTCAGAAATAGAGTGGAATATATGAAGGGCACAGAGACAGATACAAGGTGCATCTTAGGTCCCATTCATGTTCACCCCAACTGTGTGTGACTGATGGGTTGCCTCTAGTTTTGAAACTCACAATTTGGGCAGAACTACTCTGTCACAACCACATGGCTATGTCCTTGTTGGTTTTGTGAGCGGATCTCCCACGTTGATACTTTCTGGCCTGGAACAGGCCCTGTTGGTCACACCAGAAAACTCTACAAAACAGAAAATGGATCATGACCTACCAACACAACAATAGCATCATACAATGGCCCATCCGTCTGAAGGGTTTCTATGTCATCTTCTATGTGGTACTCCCACTCCAAGCCGAGATCAATGAAGGAACGAGAGCCAGATCCCTCTCCTTTGCCATTCAAAATATAGTGACCCGTTGCCTGGTTCTTAACAGCTGGAAGGAATAAAAGCAGAAATGGTGGCTGATTAATCATTGCAATTAAATTGGGTGGGTGGCCATGTATTCCTTAAAGACAATACAAAAGGCACTCGGACCTTCATTTTGCATTGTTTTGATGCCATGAAATTTGGGCTCTCGTTTAGCAATCCTAATAGGGCAGTAATGTGTTCTATTTTACAGAATGCAATCTATTTGATGGCATCCTCTGTTTAAAGGGCTGCCCATTTACAATCCATTTAAAGAACCTTAAGAAGGGAGATCAGGGACCTTGAAGTTGCCAAGCCACAGTTTGACTAGGGTCACCTGTCAAGTCTTCCCCACTATGCATTTTTATTTCAATTATATTAAATACAATAAATGAAATTTAGCCTATACACAGTTTGTGCAAATCTGTGCTCTCTTTCCTCTTCCTCCTTTTGGTGACACAGTTCATCTTCTCATTGGCAATGAATAAGTGGCCACCCAAGACCCAGAGCTTCTCAGCTTTGTCTCCCATTATTTAGTGCTTCTTTTTAGCTTTAGTTCACTCCCCACTGAGTTCCAGGCACAATATGAAAATAGAGGTAGCCTCTGCATAGATGGTTTCTCTAGAGCTAACTTGGAATAACAAAGCAGATTTTAAAAAAATAGCAAGGGCAGGTTGGGAGAAAATGAAAGAAAGCACATGCAACGAGAGGCTGGGGGAGGGGGCTGGCTTTAGAGTTATTTGAAGATAATCCAGAGATCAAATAAAAAGTGGTGCTCACTGATATTAACTAAAACCGTATTGGCCCAAATATAAGCCATACCTTTTTTTCTTCCAAATTCCAACTGTGAAAAGTTAAAGTGTTGCTTATATTTGGAGCCGCGCGTCAGCACTGGCTTGGGGAGCGGGTTGCTGAGCGCCGGCCACCCCCTGCCCCCGTTCAGGGCGGTAGTGCTGGGAGGCGGGCCTCATCCACAAACAAGCCTTGAATTTTATTTGCGGGTGCAGCTTATAGTCGGGTCAATATGGTATTACTACATGGCAACAATGGTGGCTAGCCTTTTTAAGAACACAAGAGAAGCCTGCTGGTTCAGGCCAGTGGTCTATCAAGTCTTGCAACCTGTTCTCACAGTGGCCAACCAGATACCTGCAGGAAACCTGCGAGGAAGACCAAAGCACAAGAGCACTCTTCCCTCCTGTAGTTTTCAGTAGCTTACTGCCTTCAGTCAGGCACACAGAGCACAGCCATCGTGGCTAGGAGCTATTGATAAGCCATTTGTCTCATACTCTTTGAGAGCCAGGGTGGCGTAGTGGTTAAGAGCGGCAGTCACATAATCTGGGGAACCGGGTTCGTGTCTCCGCTCCTCCACATGCAGCTGCTGGGTGACCTTGGGCCAGTCACACTTCTCTGAAGTCTCTCAGCCCCACTCACCTCACAGAGTGTTTGTTGTGGGGGAGGAAGGGAAAGGAGGTTGTTAGCCGCTTTGAGACTCCTGAAGGGGAGTGAAAGGCGGGATATCAAATCCAAACTCTTCTTCTTCTCTTCTTTGAAAGCCATCCATGAAGGAGTCTCAAACCTGAAGGAGTCTCAAAGCAGCTAACATTCTCCTTTCCCTTCCTCCCCCACAACAAGCACTCTGTGAGGTGAGTGGGGCTGAGAGACTTCAAAGAAGTGTGACTGGCCCAAGGTCACCCAGCAGCTGCATGTGGAGGAGCGAACCCAGTTCCCCAGATTACGCGAACCCAGTTCCCCAGATTACGAATATACCACTCTTAACCATTACAGCATACAGGCTCTCTTGTGGGGGTGAGTCCCATGGTTCAACATACCTTTCAGGCTGAGGGCCAAATGTCAAGGGTAAAACCAAAGTGCGTCTTACTCTTTTTCACATTTAATCGTAAATGTTAGACAGAATTAATAGTTATTCCCCCTCTTTCTCCCATTTGAAAAAAACAATTTCACCATTAATTTCCACCCCTTTCCCCATTAAGTCTTTAAAAACTCATTTCATTATTAATTCCCCTATTCCCCCCGCCACTCCACACTAAATTCATTTCATTATTACTCCTTGTTCATTTCATTCCACTATTAATATTCACCCCATTACTCCTTAATAACTTAATTTCATTATTAATTTCCACTCCCTGCCCCCCATGACTCCCAGTTAAATTTGTTTCATTATTATTTTCAAGTGCATTCCCCCCTTAACTCCTTTTTCATTTCACAAATTTAAACCCCATTGCCCAAGTTCCCCATTAATTTGATTAATGTTCCTTACTGCATTTACAAGTTCTAATGTTTATTATGATTAACCATTATGATCATAGCTCAGTTGGCAGAGCTTGAGACTCTTAATATCAGGGTTGTGGGTTAGAGCCCTACGTAGGGCAAAAATGGTTGGACTAGTTGACCCTCAGGGTCCCTTCCAACTCTGCAATTCTCTTATTCTATGTTTTTCTAAAGAGCTATTACATTGGCTGCCCTCTTTCTGCTGCCCCTGTCAGCACTCGGGTGTGAAAGAATAGCCCAACCTGGTGATAAAATACTGTAATGAATATTGGAGGAAGGGAGCTGCAGTCTGAGATTTGGGAAAGAGGTGGTAATGAAACACCTAGATCCTTTAAATGAGGTGAAATTATTGCCATCTTCAAATATATTAAGGGCTGTCAGATGTAGGAAGCTAGTTTTACGCTGCTCCAATGGGCAGGACCCAAACCAATGGATTCAATTTACAAGAAAGGAGATGCTGAAGAAATATTAGGAAGGACTTTCTGACAGTAAGAGCTGTTTGACAGTGGAATGGACTGCCTTGTCACGGATGCTTTAGTTGAGATTACTGCATTGCAGAGGGTTGGACTGTATGACCCTCGCAGTTCCTTCCAACTCTACAATTCCATGATCGGGAGCATTCTGTAGCTTTGGGAGATCAGATCAGATCTCTTTGGCAGTGAAGCTACAGGAAAGAAAGATGCAGATTGCTGAGTGGAGGGTGGGACCCACTGTTAGAATTCCTGCTCCATGATTGCAGTCATGGGATTGTTGTCTTTCACATGGCGGTTGTATGTTTTGACTCCACAGAGTGGGATGTGATAGAAACACGAAGTTTGTGTTACTGTGTTCCATGAAGTGGGACTATTGTCCTTTGTTCTTTTTCTCTTTGCTGTCTGATGCTAGAGAGAGAGGGAGCCATGTTGCAGTACTCCGTGTGTGTTCATATGTAAATAAAGTAGATTAGCCAAAATGCTGAGTTGCTGAGGTCTGTCACGTGAACTGTGCGGACTCTGCGGATCCCTAAGTATGCCGGTATCAGTTGGCATTGGTCACTGTGATGTTCGGGCTGAAGAAAGCTTTTGAAGCTCCTGAACGAATGACCAGGAGGGAGGGAACATGCCAGTCAGGCATGTGTCTCTGCCAGGGTCCTACTCGAGTGTAGGCCGAGCTCCTGACACCCACCAGCTTCAGTCTCGATTCCACCAAGCTCACCTCCTGCCTTCTTACTTGAAACCAGACCTTGGGGTGACCCTGGCTGACAGCTTCATCCTCCTTAACCTCATGACGCCCTTGCAGAACTTATCGGGGAAGAGGCTGGAGACAACACTAGATTTAGTTGCTTCTGCCCATCACTGGCTCTCTGGCTCCCCGCTGTCCTCCCTATCAGTACCAACTGGTACCAGCCACCACTGCTGATGCAGAAATGCTTTCAATGTGCATGTGGCGGTGGAATGACTCTGGGGGCACTTTCCAGCAGTTTGCGGCACACACAGCAATATTTGAAGCAATTATTTTGTAGCAATGTAACTGGAGAAAGCGGCCCATTGGGAAACAGGCTGATAAAAATAATAAAATCTGCTGCTGCAAAAAATATAAATATAAATGGAGGTGTCCTCAGGGACTACAGTCAACCTTTGAGGAGAGGCTTATTCAGATTGAGTGCATCCCAAGTGTTTAAGCGCTTCAAATGCATTATTGCAGAATTCTTTACAACAAGCTTTATGACAGGCCAGGAGGACTTCCATTCCCATATTGCAAATGTGCAGATTAAGGCTGAAAGAATAGTAGCTTGGTCTGCCCAACTAGGCATTTGAATTGGAGACAAAGCAATGCAAATTTATTCAGCAGTCCCGCTGAATTAAATGCCACTGATTTGCAAACTTGCATACGATTGTGATCTATGCCAGATCCCTAGCATGGAACACCCTATTTCCTGCTGCTCATTTGGATCAACCAGTTGATTGTCCACCTCTGCAGACTTGGTCAAGTCAAGGGTAACCAAATCAGGAGAGATACATCACATCCATAAAGGACCCCTGACAGTTAAGTCCAGTCACAAACGACTCTGGGATTGTGGCGCTCATCTTGCTTTACTGGCCAAGGGAGCCGATGTTTGTCCACAGACAGTTTTTGTAGGTCATGTGGCCAACATGACTGAGCTGCTTCTGGCAAAACCAGAGCAGCACATGGAAACGTCATTTATCTTCCCACCGGAGCGGTACGTATTTATCTACTTGCACTTTGACGCACTTTCGAACTGCTAGGTTGTCAGGAGCTTGGACTGAGAAACGGGAGCTCATCCCGTCACGGAGATTCAAACTGCCGACCTTCTGATCAGCAAGCCCTAGGCTCAGTGGTTTAGATCACAGTGCCACCCGCATCCCTATCACATCCATTCCAAACATTCAGCGTACAATTAGGACACGTTTAAGCTATATACCTTCACTAAAAAGAAATCCTGGGTTCTATTTGTGAAGGATTCTGGGAACTGTAGCTCTGTGAGGTATAAGCTACAGTTTCCAGTTTTTTGGGGGGGTGAATGCATGTTCTTTAAATGAATAGTGTGCATCTCTGGGGGCTTAATGGGTTCTGGAAAGGGGCTGGCATGAAGTCTTTCTACCACCCTGTCACCCCTACTTCCTGAGGGATCAGCTTTCCTGGCCCTTCAGTTTTCTTACAGCTTCATGACTTCTGCATGACAAATTGATATAGCTCCTCATTCATCTCCAATTCTGTTGAATAATGATATTATAAAATGGCTAAGCTATTTATTTTGTCGTCTCTTCCTTACATGCTTTCAAGATGAGGCCCACCACTTAGTTTAATCGCCTCCCATCTGTGGATCCTTTGATTGTTCATCATCCTAAAATATGCCATTATAGTGAATATCAGCAAATCAACAGTGGACTGAGAGAGAACATCAGCTTTAAAAGAGCTCATATAATGACTATCTGCACCAAAGGAGCATCTTATTGATTTCTCAAGGACCAGCTATTATTTCTTTGAGGGGTTTAGATTTCAGATGGCCGGCAAATCATCTGAAATTATTGGACTTGGAAAAAGGAACTGATTCCTCCTGACTGATATTTTTAAATACATGGCAACGTTCTGAGACACAAATGTTGGGAAGGTGAATGATGTGCTTTGCTAAAGCTCAAAAGAACTAGCTGCAACTGCACAATATTAACGACGCCTCTGAATGTAAACTTTTGAATGGAAACATGGGGGGTGGAAGATGGCAGCATGACTCTGTTGGACAAATACCACCTTAAGTGATATAATTCTGCAAAGCTAAATTGTGTCTGCATACTCAATACATCAGACAGAAATGGATTTGGAAAAGCACAATTTAAAATAATAACAAGAACACCCACAACAAAATCGGTAGCAAATGAAGCACCACCTTGTAATGCAAAGCCATGTATTAAGAGAGACCAAACTACTTTGGGTAGCAGTTCCTCCAGTCTTTCATTTGCTTAAAAACCTCCAAGGAAGAAGAGTCCACAACCTCCTGAGGGAGATTTTTCCACTGTCAAACAGCTCTTACTGTCAGAAAGCTCTTCCTGATGTTTAGTCAGAATCTCTTTTCTATCATAGTTAGTGACCTATGTGAAGCAGAAATTGACAGGGCCAGGCCAAGCTCAACCAAATGTTTTTAAGCTTCAGTTTTTGGCCAGATTCACTTGCCTCCTCAAAGGAAGTACCTTGGCATGACCTACATAGCAGGAAAGCTGGGTTCATGACGGAATATAAACTCAGGAGGGAGCTGCATCCATTTCTAGCTCTCTGATTCAGGTTACTAAACATCTTTGCCTCGTTCACACATTACGTTTTTTTGGTCTACTATTTAAGCATCTTAGATGTACACCCAGACAGACGGGATGCAGCAACTGTGATAAGCAAAGGAGGTCTGGGTCTGTTCAGCACACGGAGGTTGAAAGATTCAGGACAGACTGGAAAGAAGTGCTTCTAAACACTTTGCATCATTAAACTATGGATGTTTGCTCCCACAAGAAGTGGTGACGACTACCAACTTGGATGGTTATAAAACAGGACCAGACAATGGCTACTAGCCTCAACAGGGTTGTTCAACATCCACTGTTGAAGACAGTAGGCCTAAGAATACCAGTAGCTGGAAAACACAAATGAGGGGAACAATGAGGGGTTATTGTCAGGGATTGGTCTGAAGACGAGGACTGGGGAATATGTTCTATGGAAGACCAGCTTCTCTCTGATGGAGAGCTGGAGGGGGAAGAGCTGCTCCCCCCCATCCACAGTGTGTTCAGAAGTAGAGAGAGAGAAGCTGAACAGTTTAGGGAGGAGTTACCCACTTTTGAGATAATGGCAAGAGAACCAGAAGGGAGGGGGCAGCGACTTGAGACGTCACTTGGGAGTGTGGGGGGACCCCCCCTCACCACAGACTCAGAGGTCCGAATGTATCAGAGAGCAAAGGAGTCGGAGGGAGGGAGGAACTTCTCGATGGCGCCCAAGATGCTGCAGAAGTTGGGAGGAGGATTTAGAGTAGCCAACTGCCCACCAGTTGTCTAAATTACCCACACACTGCCCTCCACACTGTAGCCAGTGTGGTGTAATGGTTAAGAGCAGTAGTCTCGTAATCTGGTGAACCGGGTTTGCATTTCTGCTCCTTCATATGCATCTGCTGGGTGAACTTGGGCTAGTCACACTTCTCTGAAGTCTCTCAGCCCCACTCACCTCACAGAGTGTTTGTTGTGGGGGAGGAAGGGAAAGGAGAATGTTAGCTGCTTTGAGACTCCTTAGGGTAGTGATAAAGTGGGATATCAAATCCAAACTCCTCTTCTTCTCCTCCTCCTCCTTGCAGAGAGCTGTGTATTTGTGCTCGTAACATGATGCTGCAATAATGATGCTATAAATCTCTCAACCACTTGTTAATTCTTATCTGTGAAGTTACCGAAGGGAGATGAGTACTCTCCATGCCTGACAATTATTGTGAGAACAGGATTCTGGATCCAGCAGGTATCATCTTATGTTCTTAACTCTTCCCTATGCTGAATTGAGTTCCACGGGTTATAAAAGTGATAATGAAACACAATGTCACAATGTCAAGTGAATTGCTCCACAACCTGAACCACAGGAGGTACCACTCAGACTCCCCAAGTGGCCAGGGTAACATCCACAATGGTCCTCCTGGGCATCTTCTGGAAAGTGGGGTTAGGTCTATTAGAGTTATTGGCAGCATGGTCAAACCTAAGCAGAGAAGCACTTACCAAGAATGTGAGGGGTAGCCTCGTCTTCTTGGACAGACACATGTCTAGCACCTGGAGGGATGTCAAACATCTTAAGGTAGCCTTTGGCATGTGTAGCAAGGCATTGGGAGGAGGCAGAAGAGAAACAAAAGGAGAGAGAAAAAAATAATTGCTAGGGTTAGTAGGTTGCAAGAAGAGGTTGGCCCCATTTGCAGAAGAGGTGCATCCATAAACCCATGAACAGTCAACTTAAGGACCAGTAGGTTTGCAATATTGGCGATTAGGCAGCCTTGCATTTCCCATATTTTCATGAAAGAGGAGGGGAAAGGCAATCTTATTGCAAGCCACTTACTTCATTTTGTTCTCTGGCGAACCAAAGCAATCTGGGTAATTTAGACAAAGCATTTTTGTTTCCTATGTTTTGTGGAATGAAAATAGAAGGACGCGGGGATCATTCACCCCTGTTATCATTTGTCAGTTAGATCCTTTCCAGAATGATAAATACATATTGTTAAGAATTCATTTCTTCCCCAGTGGCTGAGATCAGGCCAGTGGGCCATTTTGTGGAAGCACAGAAGCTGCTACCGCAAGCCAAATTCATCACCCTAAGAATTTCAGCTTACTGTTTGACATACTTCAGTGAATATAGTTCATGGTCAGAATATTGTCAGCTTTCAAGAAGCTCCCATTGGAAGCATAAAATGATTTGCCTGAGTTTGCTTTTCCTGTAAGTGACTGGTCAGCAATTAGAAGTAATACAAGAAGAAAAAATGGTTCTGCGGTGGCTATGGATGCCCAAATTTCTGCAAAGAGTCAAAACTTACCCAGAATATTTTTAGATTCTCTGTTTTCAGAAACAGAAACATCACGAGCTCCTTTAGGCAAAGTGAACGCGCCTCTTGTCTTCCCTTAAACAGAATGTCTTTTGTTAGTAATTTAGGGCATGGAAGTCTTGAGTTTTCATTGACTGAGTCTTCATAGGAGCGCTTTTTAAAAATCAATCAAGCATGAATAAGTTCTGTTTGAAAGATTTTTACACACATTGCAGCAGTTCTCTTTTACTTTAAAACATCAAGTCAATGAAAATTAAGACTGTGAAAAATCAATTGGATACTTGCAGATTTCATTTTCCAGAACCTTGAGTTCATTTTGGCACCTCTTGCTTAATTGTTTCCCTGTTGGAAGAGGTTGATTAGATTTTTTTCTTGCAATGCCAAACATAAATGGAATCTAATGATAAATAATTGTGAAACATGATTGTGGAATGGAAATTAATGCTTCAAACACTGCCCAAATGACAAAGATCATCCTCAAACACCAGCTAACAGGATTTTCTGCATTTGCTAGCTTTGCAAATGCTTCAACTGGTGTCCTGAACTTACCGCAAAACGTGTTGGATATATTCAAAATAAATAAATAAATAAATAAATAAATAAATAAATAAATAAATAAAATTGAAGCATGACATGCTGTTGTGCTGTGGATCATTCAAAAGCTCAGTTTAAAGGTCTGCAAATCAGTTTGAAATTTCCATTTCCAGTTGACTTCAAATGGTTGCACGAAATGACTCCAAATAGTTGTGCGGACTGGAATCAGTTTAACACTGATGCTGGACTTCAATAGCTTCAGTCTGCATGGCCAATAGTCAGGTAGGATGGTAGCTAAGAGTCCAACAACATCTAAAGGGTTACAGGCTGGCTGCCCTGCTGTGACCTGTATTAAACCAATTCCAGTCCACACGAATATTTGAAGTCAGTTCATGTGAACATTTGCAATCATGGTCAAAGCACTTCATGTTGAGATTTAGGCTTTCAGCACCTTTTCTCCTCTGCAGAGGTGAGGGACAGCAAAGGAAACTAATGGTAATATGGAAGAGTAATGGAGGTAGAGGTATCCCTACCAGGTTTCTTAGGGATTCTAGTGAAGGTCCCTTTGATCGTCCGGCAGTGAGAGTTATCTCCCCCGCATACTCCACACTTGTCTTCAGCTTTGTTGGACCCAATTTCCTTGTCGCAGCCCACTTTCTGCAAAAAAAGACGGTCACCGTATCATCAGAACAGAGAATCAGAGGAAGCACTGTTTGGAAATGAACAGAATCCAATGCAAAGGTCAAATTTGCAACTCCTAATATTCCCCCCCCCCCCAATGAAAGCGCAGGTGTTATGTATGCTCCACAACAGCAGGTTTTGATTCCAAGCATCTAATGCAGTTTCTGGCAGATCTTTGCATTTATCACCCAAAATGAAGAGGAAGTGGGGAGCAAGTCTCTGGTTCAGTGGTTGGGAACCTTCAGCCATGAAGTCTAATTAGGCCCACCCTTTGGCCCATGAGGCTATTTCAATCAAGACATGCTGACCTGCTTTGCAGGTTTGATGGGCAAAAATGTAGCTGGGCTAAAAAGGGGTTTGCAGGCCCAAGGCACTTTGCACTGGGCTTTCAAAGCACTAACTAATGGCTTTGCAAGCACCAGCAGAGGATGTCATTGTGGTGTCAGGTGATTGAAAGGTGAGGGGCTCCACCCACCTATCAAACCTGCCCATGAGGGGTGGGCAGATAAGGATTCAGACCCCCAACTGCATTCAGTTCTTCATGCCTGCTCTAGTTTATATGGCTGAGTAAACTTCAGGGATTCAGAAGCAATTTTGGCAGTTCAGGAGTTACTCTGCACATGGACTCTACGGCGTCCATTCATGACTTGCAGAGGCCAGGCAAATTCTGGCCTTACAGAATATACTTATGCAGATTGTGGAATTCCACATTTCCTGGCAAAGAATTTTTGGAATCTGTGCAGAATTTTGATGTCATTTTCTTCAACGGGTTGCATCTCAGGCATAACCATTGGAAGTTTTAAGCAGAGAAGCTGGCAAAATTCTTCCAGCTCAGGGCCTCAATGAGTTTCAGGTACTTGGTAACGCTTGCTTCAAAGGAGAAGTGAGCATCAGGAGCTCCCATGTTCTTCTCCAGATCAGAAAATTATAATTTATTTAGGAGACTACTGTGGGCAGATGAGAACATTAGCATGATTTTAATCTCACATGTAACGTAACAAACACTATGGATAATGTGGATGAATACAAAATATAGATTACGAAATAATACGCAGTTGAAAATGTTGACAATAGGACCCATGGAGGGGATGGGGGGAAGTCTCAAGATTCAGAGAAATCTCTTTATATGGATATGTATTTAGTATTATATTTGTAAAATCAAATAAAAATGATTAAAAAAGAAGTCACGCCATGTATATTCCATGTATATTTGGCTGAACACATCTTGCAAGGTCTTTTGTGAACAGCTCCAGCTAAAAAGAGCAACTGGGATGGTCAGGAAGACCTCACTTACCACACATTCTCCACGCACACAGATGCTGAAGGGGTCTTTGTATGAACAGCGAGTCCCATCATGGGTGAGTTGTTTCATGTAGGCAACATCTCCCGTCTCTCTGGATTGGCAGTAGAGTTGGCATCTTTTGGTAGCTACGCAGGGTAGAAATGTGGACAAAATGTGCCCAAACCAATGAACAACTGTTGGATTACACAAGCAGCACAGACCACATTCGCATCAATCCTTCAAACCACTTTAAACCACCACGGCTTTCCTCAAAGAATTATGGGAGATGCAGTTTGTCGATGGTGTTGAGAGTTGTTAGGAGACCCAGAGCTACAATTCCCAGGGTGGTTTAACATCAATCCCTCTGGCCCTGATTCAGTTTGGGACCCAAAATCATGCCCAGGTCAGATCAAGGCCCAATCAGGATTACTGAAATGAGCCCTGGACCGAACCAGAAGGCACTTAATATAAATACTATTACAGTAATACCTTGGAAGTCCAACGGGATCAGTTCCAGAAGTCTGTTCGACTTCCAAAAGGTTCAAAAACCAAAGCACGGCTTCCGATTGGCTGCAGGAAGCTCCTGAAGCCAATCGGAAGCCGCAGAAGCCCCATTGGATGCTTGGCTTCCAAAAGAACATTTGAAAACTGGAACACTCACTTCTGGGTTTCGATCATTCGGGACCCAAAACGTTCGAGAACTAGGCTGTTTGAAAACCAAGATAAGACTGTATTGAAAAGCCCTAATATAAATACAATAAATGATTAAAGCTACCTTTCTAGCTGTCTCTCTATCATCTCCCTATTCTCAGCTTCCTGAGCATGCTTAGTTGTCAGAGAAGCTATGAAGGGTCACTATGAAAGCCTCTTTTAGGCCAGGCTCATCATTAATCAAAGGAGATCAATCTGTACTACATGAGAGACTCTGTCGAGTTGATAGAATAAAGATCTAACAAGATTTCTTCCCTAGTTATATTTAACCAGTCGCTGCATTTTGTAATAGTTCTGGTTATTAGGGCTCGGAGAAGAATTTATTATTGAGAAGTAGCTTTTTGATGACTTCCCTACTGGAGGGCAAAGAGTTGGTGGAGGGGAATGAGAAATGCCCATCGGCTATTTGTTTTTCTTTCCCAACTCCTTTGCAGCGTTCGAAACAGCTCTTTGCAGAAGAGGACCGGCCACCACTTACCATCAGGATGTTCATAAGGCAGCCAGTGGTGTTTACTGCTCTGGTACTCAAAATGTGAGTTGCGTTGTTGACACTGCTGGGCTCGGAAGTCTTCGTGATGTTTTGGACATTCCTCCATGTTGCACAGCTGGTACTCAAAGTTGACGCCGGCACAGTCCTGACCCCCATTAAGAGGCCTTAATCGGGAGAAACAAGGCCCGATTAGAATGCTTGAAGGTACCTTTTATCATATGTGGTGGACTTGTAAGGTGATAAAAGCTTTCTGGGAGATGATATATAATGAAATGGGGGGAAATGTTTAAAATAACTTTTGTGAAGAAATCAGAAGCTTTCTTATTAGGAATTTCAGGTACCAACATTCCAAAGGATCAGAAAAGACTTTTCATTTATGGAGCAGCCGCCGCCCAGATGTTACTAGCCCAGAGATGGAAAGAAGACAAGGTCCCTACCAGAGAGTAATGGCAAACCAAGTTGATGGACTGTGCTGAAATGGCAAAACTGACTAGAAAACTCAGAAACCAAGAGGACAAAAACTTTATAAAAGAATGAGGATTTTTTTATAAGTTATTTAAGAGACCACTGTAAACAGATAGAAACATTGGCATGATTTTGAATTCACTTGTAGTGTAACAATTACCATGGATAATATGGATTGATATGAAAGTTAGAGTATGGAAGAATATGCAGTTCTAAATTTCAAAATGGGACCCTATAGAGGCGGTGGGGGGAAGTCCTGAGATTTGGAGAAATCTCTGTATATGGATATATATTTGGATTTTTATAACTTTGTATTTGTGAAACCAAATAACAATGATAATAATAATAATATGTTAAGGATGAGGGACAAGAACTTGCTGAGCTAACTATTGGAATTGGGATGTATGAGGGGGGGGGGGGAGTCAGGGAGTGGGGTTAAGAAAGTAAGGATTTGAAATTATACATGTTTTGTCTTTGTCTTTTTGTGTGTTTGTGATGTCTTTATAAAATGTGAAAATCCAATAATTTATTTTAAAAACCCCCAATGATTTCAAAAAGAGAGACAAAAGAATGCTTGGGGGTGGGTCTAAGCTGGATCGGATCCCAGACCCCCACTCTCTCCCCATCCAGACCACAAACCCCATTGATCCATCTCTACACCTGTCTGGCTTTTGACCTAGGCAGTCCTGAGTTGTTTTTTTCATTTGAGCCACTGGCTATAGTGTTCCCCAGAGGGCACCCTCCTTATATCCACTCCAAGATGTTGTGCGTGCAAAAGGTCACGGGAGAAGTGCCGCGACTCACGCAGGATTGTTGCACAGCCTCGTTCTGAAGCGAACGCCGGTTCCGCATGTCCGAGAGCAGGACCCGAATTTCGTCCAGGCTCCCCAGCTGCCATCTTGCTTCAGCTGGTTGGTGTTTTTCCACATGCAGTGACCTTTGTAGCACCACTAAGGGTAAAATGAGAAATGAGACACACACACAAAATTAGACCCTCTGGAGTCCCCTGATCTCTTCACCTGAACTTCTTATTTTAATTGTTAACATGAGAAGAGCTTTGCTGGATCAGGCCAGCAACCCATTAAGTCCAGAATTCTGACAGTGGCCAGACAGATGTCTATGAGAAACCCGTGAGCAGGATCCGAGCACAAGAGGACTTTCCCCTCCTGTGGTCTCCAGCAACTGATATTCAGAAACATTGCTGTTTCCAACAGAGGAGGCAGAGCATAGCCATTGTGGTTTGCAAGTTATCCCAAGCCTTCTCCTTCATGATTTTGTCTAAGTCTCTATATTTTAATGTATCAATGAAATTGCTTCACTGTATATTTTAATTATGTGTGGGATCTCTATTGGTGGTCTCCCATGGTTCAGATGCATGGGTCAGACTCATTAGGAGCTGTACCTTCATTAATGGGGGCCTAATTCTGTTAAAAACCCACACATACAGTAGTTGAAATCAAACAGATCTGCTCCTATTGGTGAAGATCTTTTTTCTTTTCTTCCCAGCAAGCATTTTAAGAAAGCTTTTCTGATTTGGTGGTTAGTTGTAACAGATTTTATCCTTTGTATCTCACTGTAAGCCACTGAAATAATAATAATAATAATAATAATAATAATAATAATAATAATAATAATAATAATAATAATAATAATAATAATTTATTTATACCCCGCCTATGTGGCTGGGTTTCCCCAGCCATTCTAGGCGGCTTCCTACAGAATATTAAAATACAATAGTCTATTAAACAGTAAAAGCTTCCCTAAACAGCTGCTGTGGTGTATAAGGAGTTGGAAATAAATAAAATCACCTCTGCATCTCTCTGCCTTGAAATGTATTGGGACATGTAAACTTGAAGATACATACTCACTTTATTGGGTGCACATTCTGTTCCGTCCAGTGGGGGGCCCTTCTTTGTCTTGCAGAAGTAGGGGTTGTCTGGATGGCTGCACCACAACTGTTTACATGGGTCGAAAGTTCGGAACTAGAAAAAGGGAGACGCCTGAATAAGTTTTTGATCTCACAGAATTATAGTATTGTAGAGTTGTAAGGGCCCCAAGGGTGATCTTGTTCAACCCCCTGCAATGCAGGAACCACAACTAAAGTACAGTGGTACCTCGGGTTAAGTACTTAATTCGTTCTGGAGGTCCGTTCTTAACCTGAAACTGTTCTTAACCTGAAGCACCACTTTAGCTCTACCTCTCTTTTAAATCAGAACCAGTGAAGGCGGTGAAGGTCCTGTGTGAGTGTCTGGAAGCGGTTGGAGGATGGATGGCGGCTAACAGATTGAGGTTGAATCCTGACAAGACAGAAGTACTGTTTTTGGGGGACAGGAGGCGGGCAGGTGTGGAGGATTCCCTGGTCCTGAATGGGGTAACTGTGCCCCTGAAGGTCCAGGTGCGCAGCCTGGGAGTCATTTTGGACTCACAGCTGTCCATGGAGGCACAGGTCAAATCTGTGTCCAGGGCAGCTGTTTACCAGCTCCATCTGGTACGTAGGCTGAGACCCTATCTGCCTGCGGACTGTCTCACCAGAGTGGTGCATGCTCTGGTTATCTCCCGCTTGGACTACTGCAATGCGCTCTACGTGGGGCTACCTTTGAAGGTGACCCGGAAACTACAACTAATCCAGAATGTGGCAGCTAGACTGGTGACTGGGAGCGGCCGCCGAGACCATATAACACCGGTCTTGAAAGACCTACATTGGCTCCCAGTACGTTTCCGAGCACAATTCAAAGTGTTGGTGCTGACCTTTAAAGCCCTAAATGGCCTCGGTCCAGTATATCTGAAGGAGCGTCTCCTCCCCCATCGTTCTGCCCGGACACTGAGGTCCAGCTCCGAGGGCCTTCTGGCGGTTCCCTCACTGCGAGAAGCCAAGTTACAGGGAACCAGGCAGAGGGCCTTCTTGGTAGTGGCGCCCGCCCTGTGGAATGCCCTCCCATCAGATGTCAAAGCGATAAACAACTACCTGACATTCAGAAGACATCTGAAGGCAGCCCTGTTCAGGGAAGTTTTTAATATGTGACATTTTAGTGTATTTCTCATCTCTGTTGGAAGCCGCCCAGAGTGGCTGGGGAAACCCAGCCAGATGGGCGGGGTACAAATAATAAATTATTATTATTATAGCTAATGGGGCCTCCCGCTTCGGCCGTGCTGCCACCGTGCAATTTCTGTTCTCATCCTGAAGCAAAGTTCTTAACCTGAAGCGCTATTTCTGGGTTAGCGGAGTCTGTAACCTGAAGCGTATGTCACCTGAGGTACCACTTTATTAACCTAGTGAATGAATGCACAACCTCTGTTTAAAAACAGAGGAGAGCCCACCACCTAGGAAGTAGTCTGTTCCACTATCAAACAGCACCTATTGTCAGAAAGTTCTTCCTAATTTTTAGTCAGAATCTCTTTTCTTGTAATTCGAGTCAATTGGTTTCGGTGCTGCCCTCTAGAGCTGCAGAAAGCAAGCTTGCTCCATCTTCCATTTGACAGCCCTTCAGAAATGTAAGATGGCTATCATATCACTTCTCTTTTTTATTTTTTATTGGAACTTTATTTACAACATAACATAACCTCCCCACCCCCCAAATACACAAATCCTCCCTCATGAAACGTGAACATAACATACAGTGAATGTAACATACAACAATACAAACAACCAAATAAAAGACTTCCTTCATCCTGTACCTGGCCTCCTTATTTACTTTTTATAAATTGTTTCCTTTATGAATAATTATTAAGATTTTTCTTATTATAACTTAAATATCCACAAAGTCTTCTGCAGACATTAATCGAAACAAGTCCAGGTATGTATTTTAGGGCACTGTTTTGTGAAGTATTCTCTGCATTTCCCCCATTCTTTTTGAAACTCTTGTCTAGTGTGATCTCTAATTGCCTCCGTTAATCTAGCCAGTTCAATATACTCTAACAGTTGTTAACACAGTTTCTTTTTTCCAGTTTTTAGCAATTAAGATCCTTGCCGCTTCTGTGGCATAGAGAAATATTTTCTGATCTTCTCTTGCTGTACCTGTGTCCATTATCCCTAGTAGAAAAGCTCCTGTATTTTTCACAAAGTTATTCTTAAACATTTTTTTTTAAGCTCGTCATATACTGTGTTCCTCCAGATATTTGAAGATGGCTCATATCACTTCTCAGTCTTCTCTTCTTCAGGCTAAACCCGCCTAACTTCCTCAACCATTCCTCTTAAGATTTGGTTTCCAAACCCTGTATCATCCTGGTTGCCCTTCTCTGGGCACATTCCAGCTTATCGATGGTTTGCCCCATTCTCTCCTTTGGGAGAAAAGATGAGATCTAGATTGAATAAATACATGAAGAATCATGACCGACTTGGGCTTACCTTTCATGATACATAATATAATGAAATATAACAACATCGAAAGCTGCCTTACACTGAGTCAGACCATTGGTCCATCCAATTCAATATTGTCTTCACTGACGTACAAAGACACTCAAGCGTTTCAGACAGGTTTCCAAATCTACATGGATGCCATTGGGGATTGAACTGAGTTCTGCATGCAAAACTTGGATCTTTCAATACTTCAATACTTCAATGGTTTGGTCCGGTTTTACTTTCTATAATTACTCCTCACCTGGAGTACTGTGTCCAGTTCTGGGCACCACAGTTCAAGAAGGACACTGACAAACTGGAACGTGTCCAGAGGAGGGCAACCAAAATGGTCAAAGGCCTGGAAACAATGCCTTATGAGGAACGGCTAAGGGAGCTGGGCATGTTTAGCCTGGAGAAGAGGAGGTTAAGGGGTGATATGATAGCCATGTTCAAATATATAAAAGGATGTCACATAGAGGAGGGAGAAAGGTTGTTTTCTGCTGCTCCAGAGAAGCGGACACGGAGCAATGGATCCAAACTACAAGAAAGAAGATTCCACCTAAACATTAGGAAGAACTTCCTGACAGTAAGAGCTGTTCGACACTGGAATTTGCTGCCAAGGAGTGTGGTGGAGTCTCCTTCTTTGGAGGTCTTTAAGCAGAAGCTTGACAACCATATGTCAGGAGTGCTCTGATGGTGTTTCCTGCTTGGCAGGGGGTTGGACTCAATGGCCCTTGTGGTCTCTTCCAACTCTATGATTCTATGATTCTAATTTGCTATGGACATACCGCTGTGCACATTTTGTAGCCCACTCCAAAATCAAAACGGCACTGTTCATCCATGGAATAATTGATCCCCGGCAGGTCAGGAAGTTTGGGCCAGTCGTGTTCAAAGGGATCATCAAGGAGGCAGTCGTAGGAGCTATTGCAGAAATAAAGGAGAAAAGAGTCATCTGCTGGATATGCACAAGCAACAGGTTATAGCAGACAGCCTTCTCGGTGGTGGCACCTGCCCTGTGGAATGCCCTCCCATCAGATGTCAAGGAAATAAACAACTATCTGACTTTTAGAAGACATCTGAAAGCAGCCCTGTTTAGGGAAATTTTTAATGTTTGCTGTTTTATCATGTTTTTAATGTTCTGTTGGGAGCTGCCCAGAGTGGCTGGGGTATACATATATTATTATTATTATTATTATTATTATTATTATTATTATTATTATTATTATATTAATATTTACTCCCACTGTGTTTAAGTAAGGAGAGCATTCCTTATCCACAGCCCATCTGCCCATCTTTCAATCTGTTTAGCGGTTCTCAACCTGTGGGTCCCCAGATGTTGTTGGACTACAACTCCCATCATCCCTGAGCTCTGGCCTTGCTAGATAGGGGTGATGGGAGTTGTAGTTTAACAACATCTGGAGACCCACAGGTTGAGAAAGGCTGGACAGCATCAAGTAAGAGATAACGGAGATTCTTTCTGCCTATGAACACATGGTGACCAACACCAGAGGGCACTGCAGGGCCGATAAACCTTTGAGCAAGCATATTCAGTTCAAATGCACTGGGGTTGCAGAACTTGAGTTTATCAATGCTGGCAACAGCAGTTCTTGAATTAAAATTATTGGTGTTTCTTGCCCTGCAAAGAGTAAACATTATCCCGTTTGTCTTATTGTGTTTGGGATCTCTCAGGCTGATTTGAAAGAGGGCTGGTAGGCCCTTCAGATTGTTTGCTGTCTCCCAATTTCTGTTTCCAGTCAGCCACCCCATTTCCCGGTTCACTAAGCCCCCTAACTCTGAGACTGATAGTAACAGAAGGGCATGTCTGCGACAACTGATGTTACTGAAGCACACATTTCTTAACATTCATGTAAAATACAAGGGAGGAGGGAGGAGAATAAAGGTTCATTGGTGGTGGTGGTGGAGAAGGGGATCAGTTCCTAAAGACAAAAGGATCCCAATTGATTGGGCTCATAATAAACCAGGGATAGCCATCTGCAGCCCTCCAGATGTTACTGAACTACAACTCCCATGAGCCACAGTCAGCATGCCTAACATCGGGGATGATGGGAGATGCAGTTCAGCACCATCTGGAAAGCCACAGTTAAGCCACCCCTGGACTATCAAACAAGGCATTTTCCATGAGGGGCGGCCCCACCACTATCCACCCCAAAACATCAGTAACAACTGTTGCATCAAGTGCTTTGCTATTGGCCTTTAAAAATGCATTAACTGCATGTCAGAATTTGAACAATGAATCTCCATGTCTGTGCACCAACGTCCTTTGCTGTGTGTCACTATGAAGGAAGAGAGGACCAGGGTTGTTCTACTTGGTCCTGCTGTTGACCTGCCTTTTGCAACCCATTGTTTCCTCCTGATTCAGTTCTTAAAGCTTCCAAGCCAGATCTGAGACTTTGCCTGGACACTAGCCAAACTTTGGCTTTCCTCGTGTGCGCTCCCTAGTCTTGCTCTAGGTATTTAGTGCCTGTTCATACAGCATATGTTGGTCCTTACTGTATGTATCTTTTGACTTCTTGGCCACTGCATCGGGACCAGTGGTATCGATGAAACGCTGCTTGCACCAGGGGAGCCATGACACTCCCCATTGCTGTCTCATCCCCACACCGGTTCCCTTGTCCGTCATGCTCCATTCCCAACCTGAAATCAGAGACCAGCATGATGGAATTAATTGGGGCCAAGAGTGGAGGAGGATGAAACCATCTTACACATACAAAGCAACTTAGATCAGCTTCTCTTTTACTCTGATAAATTTTACCAGGCTGGTCCAGGTAGCTCAGGGATGGAGAGCCCTGTGGCTTTCCAGATTCTGCAGGACAAATATTCCCATCATCCTTGACCATTGGTTATGCTGAGTCTGGCTGATGGGAGCCGGAGCTCAACAATATCTGTGGGACTACACATCTCCACCCTTCCCAAGCTCCTTCAATCCCAGGTTTTCTAGAAGGGAACGCATGACAGCCATTGCAGTCTGAATTTCACAGACCCAGACCCATCATTGCAAATGAAAACCAGGGTCTGTGTTGTGCTGCTTTGCGTAGACAGACATTTGGAAGGCTCGTCTAGGATCCTTATCCCTGAACACTGGTGGGTGGTTCATTAGGGTTCAAGAAGCATTGTCCTACCAGCCTCAGTCTGTCACAGCTGCTAACCCTCAGGGGTGAGGAACATTTTTGGCCTCACAGATCATTTATTTTTATCCCCCCCTTCTCCCCTTCTTCCCAAGAGGATTAACTTTGACAGGTGGATTTCTGGATGTCATTGTGACATCAGATGACTGATAGGTGGGCATCCTGGCCGGTGGAAGGGTCTGCTTCACCATCACATTCTCTGCAAGGATCATGATGGTGATGCAGCACCCAGAAGGAATAGAACCCTCCCATCAATGATGCCAGCTGATTGACAGTTTGGTGTGGTTGGAGGGAAATGGCCTTACTGGCCAACTTGGACACCCTGGTGGGCCAAGATTGGCCAGTAGACCAGAGATTCCCTAGCATAAGGACATAAGAAGGACCCTATTGGATTTCATCTAGTCCTGCATCTTTCTTCTCCTAGTGGCCAAGCAGATTTCCATGGGAAGCCCACAACAAGGACCCGAGCGCTCCTTGCACTTGTGATTCCCAAAAACTGGAATTCAGAGGCATCCTTCCTCCAACTTACGGGCATTCGGAAGCATACTACTGAGACTTACACATGGCCAGTTTCATGGGCGACCACAAAAGCTGAAGAAAATCCATCTTCATGGTTAAGAGTGCAGCTTCTGACAGGATGGCACATGCCTGTTACTGGAGCATAGCCTGTTGAAAATGTGAAAGACTCGGATTTTAAAAACAAAACAAAGCACGGTTTGTTAGCCCTCCGTGGCTATAGGTGTATCATGAAGACTTAACCTACTGACAGAACAAAATTGTCAACAGTGCAGAAGGAGACATTTCTTTACAGTTCTGTGCAAAAGAAAAAGAGAGATTTCCAGTTGTGTCATATGAAAATAGCTAGCTGCCTTATAATGTGAATATGAAGCTTAGAATTGTGGCAGTGACCCTCCATGGTTTCTAGCAGGGATCATGCCCAGCCCTACGCAGAGATTGAACCTAGGACCTTCAGCATGCAAAGCCTTCCCCAAACCCTTTATTTACCTTGCTATTGCACACTTTCTTCCCTTACTCCATCTCCTTCTGAGTAGGAAGGAACCTTAAAGAAAAAATGGCTACTAGAAACCAGGGTGTGTGATTGCCATTCACCATCGGAGTAACATGAAGCCAGGAGGGATTCAGGAAACCTTTACAACCCATTCCTAGCTTCTAAATACGTTCTTTTAATAACTGTTAGAAGTTCTCTAGTTTTATTTCATAAACCTAGTGGAGTAATAATAATAATTGGGAGAGAAATTGCTGAACACATTCCCCAGCAGGGATAGATTGAGTTACTAAACTTTGACCAACTCTGAATGAAGAGAAAAGAAATGACTTGTGAATTCTGGCTGGATTCCACTTGCCCGAATCAAGTAAGCAGAATCTTGCAAACAGCCAACACAGCAAAGTACTTGTTCATAAAAAGAAGAAAAAGTCTTGGTTGCTGTACCTTGCATTCCGGCTGGTCCAAAATCTTGCCTGGTTAGGAATATGGCATGATCGTGGTGCTCCGAGTGGCTGGAGTCTGCTTTCTGTTGCTGATATGCCCAGCGGCAAACATTCTCCAGGCTCCGGGATGGATTTCCTCGTTCAATAAGGCTGATGGACTGAGCAAGAATGTGATATATGTTAGATGGGTCTGATCACAAGTGCAGAGATTGCTGCTGGCCAGGCCAGACGCCAGCACTCAGCACGGCAGAGCAACTGATGTGGCTCTGGAGAGCCGCTGCAGTGGTGATATTCTGGACCCCTTGTCATTTCATTCTATTCTAGAAAAAAATAAGATGGCAGCAACTGCAGATGGTAGCTCAGTTTGCAAGAGTGTGGTGCTGATAATGCCAAGGTTGCAGGTTTGATCCCCGTATGGGACAGCTGCATATTCAGGTTGGACTAGACAATCCTTCCAACTCGATGTTTCTATGAATATATGAATCTATTCTATGATTCTATGCTTCACCTGGCACATGGACTCATGGTGAGGGGCTGCACGTGGTTGCCCCACCCCACTACTCCATAGTACAGGTGTGGGGAACTTCAGGGACTCAATCTGGACCTCTATGCCTCTCTGTTTGGCCCTTGGATCTCTCCCCAGGACACACCCCTTATCCTTGAGCCACACTCCCCACTGACCCCAAGTGTTTTTGCCTTGATGGAACGTGTCCTTGAACTCTGATAACGCTTTTTGATCCCCTGGATGGAGGTTGGAGAGCAGTGTATGAAGAAACTAGGCTACTGTTGCCTCACAAGCTGAGGAGACCTGGAGAAATCATCATCATCATCATCATAATTATACCCCGCCCATCAGGCTGGGTTTCCCCAGACACTCTGTGCAGCTTTCAGCACATCTAAAAACAGAAGACAACAAACATTAAAAACTACCTGAAACAGGGCTGCCTTCAGATGCTTTCTAAAAGCTATGTAGTTCTTTATCTCCTTGATATCTGATGGGAGGGCGTTCTACAGGGAGGGCACCACTACCGAGAAGGCCCTCTGCCTGGTTCCCTGTAAGTTCACATCTCGCAGTGAGGAAACCGCCAGAAGGCCCTTGGAGGTGGACCTCGGTGTCTGGGCTGAACAATGAGGGTGGAGGCACTCCTTCAGGTATACTGAAGGTATACACAGATGCCCTTTTCAGTGGCAGCCCTGTCAGGTCAGAACATCTGCCCTCAGTTGCATAAATGAAAGACGGAACTCTGTGTATAGTTAAAATAAAATAAAATACTACTGATAGTGTTTTGGATCTTCTGCTATATACATTCTATTTTTTCTGGCTCAAGGAAGTCAGATCTGCTTGTTGCAGCTGCATATTAGAAACTTTGCAGAAGACATTATCTCCGATGTTTATATTCTTCATCTCGGCAATGAATTGGAGGCTATCCTTTTCACTGTGGGAGAAGCCACGTGCAGAACAAATGCTCAATGAGTGAGACAGTCTCAGAACCAGGACAATTGTGGCTGCACAGCTGGGCTTTGCTTACATTCCCAACTGCTGGGGGAGAAGAGGCAACCCTCTTGGAAAATAAATCTGAGGCCAATGACATGCACAGAGCTGCCAGCATTTCTGCCAGGGGTGCTTGAAGCAGCAGTGTTGTGCACTCAGATGAAAAGACAATAAATATTTATTAGTGCTCCGGGTTATTGATGAAGTGGTCCTTCCACCCACCCAAGAAGAATATTTATTAGCACTTAAGGATATTAATGAAGCAGTCCTTTCACTCACCCAAGAAGCATTATACTGTCCAACTAAGCGATAGAATAATGATATATACAAATGACTGCTGTGTGTAGCCGTTTATATCTATAGAACCAAGCCTGCTTTTTCTTTGTCTTTTTGGAGAAAGAGGAGCAGTAGCGTCATAAAGAGAACCCTGGCAGCCAAACTACATATTATGCAGAAGCGGTGGCAAAATTATGAACTTCAGTGTCGAGAAGTGTATGTTTGAGAGAGAGACCAGTCCCTCTAATATCAAACCAAAGTGGTGAGTGCCAACAGAATTGTAGCCAAAATAAAGCTGAGAAACTGGAATGAAGTGTCAGTATCCTGGAAGGATTCCTAAGGTTCGTAAAAGTACAATCTAGATGATCTAGATATCAATCTTGATATAGATGAGATGATTTACAGAGCCAAGCCATACCTCTAACCCATGGGTAGGCAAACTAAGGCCCGGGGGCCACATCCGGCCCAATCACCTTCTAAATCCGGCCCACAGACGGTCCAGGAATCAGCATGTTTTTACCTGAGTAGAATGTGTGCTTTTATTTAAAATGCATCTCTGGGTTATTTGTGGGGCCTGACTGGTGTTTCCACATGAGTAGAATGTGTAGTTTTATTTAAAATGCACCTCTGGGTTATTTGTGGGGCATAGGAATTTGTTCATCCCCCCCAACAAATACAGTCCAGCCCCCCACAAGGTCTGAGGAACAGTGGACTGGCCCCCTGCTGAAAAAGTTTGCTGACCCCTGAGTCTAACCTGTCTCCCCAGGCCACAGTCTTCACTTATCCTGATTCACACCCTCTTTGAATGTTTTTGCCTACGTGGAATGTGCTTTTGAATTCTGCTAATGCCTCTCAGCTCCCCAGATGGAGGGGAATATCTGTAGAAAGTAGCCTACATTACATAGGTAGAATTCACCTTTGCTGCCCCACCCACTTTTGCCCATGGCTCCACCCATCACTGACTCATGGCCCCTGGAAGAGAATGCATCCTTAAGGCTGAAAAGGTTTCCCCACCCATGACTTAAAGGATGATAATTTGAAGGTATTGCTGGGTTTTCAGAAGCTGACTGCCACTAGATGGCAAAAGAGACTTGGTCTGCTCAGTTTACTCTCCTGCCAAAATCCTCCTAAAGAGAAGTGACAGGATGCAGGCCAGGGCTGTGATTTTGTGGGGTGCAAGATGGGGCGGGGATCTGAATCAAAAACCGAGTGGAGAATTCAGATTCTGAAGACTCTCAGCTTTCAACTTTAAAATCAAGTTTCCAGTCCTCGTGGTTGAATTTTTTTATTTGTAAAAGTGTTTGCAGAATGCCAACTGAAGTCTCAGGAGCCAAAAGAGGTGGTTTGGTGGAATTTCTAGTGACCTGGTACATGCAAGGAGGTTTCAATGTTAAGCTACTTTAGCAGTCCAAATGACTACTGAAGTTAAAAATTTGCAAAGCAATTGTCGGGTAAATCATGCAGAGTAAAAGGAATTGCAAGGAAGTGCTTTATTTGCATCATTCCAGTATTTGCAAATTTCAGCTGCTTCTGTGAACAATTTGGACTTCATTGAGTGCAGAACTTTCCCTTAAAAACATAAAAAAGAAGCCACACGGAATAGCCCCCAGAGTCCACTTGTTCAACGAAAACAGAAAAATGCAAGGCAAAGGATAATGATGTAAAGACCTCCTGTTAGATTCTAGAGTGTTGCTCCATTTGCTTTCTTCTTCCAGGCTCAGAATTAAAGCAAACATGATAAGGACACAGACCTTGCTTATCACCTGAGGATTAAGGCAGGATTTGAACCAGCCTGCAGAGGTGGCTGTTGCCGCAGCAGCAGCAACTCTCTCCCCTCATTACTCTTCTTGATACACACACAACAAAGAATCCACACACATGTGATGTCTTCCTTCAGGAACACACATAGTAACATCTCACCTTCCAAAAGCAATTTGGATGAGAATGGAGACAGACAGGACCATTCACTTGGTTTGCTTACCTTGGTGTAGCCCAACATCATCATGCGAACCAGAACAACGTTTATGTGGACCCCCAGGGATTCATCCTGGTAAATTTCATTCACCTAAAAGAGAGAGGCAGCGAAGGTGAAATCTGAAGAGTCACAAATCCAAAGTTTGATTCAGTCGACAATTAAAAAGGACAACCCGATTTCTACTTTCCAAAACAGTGCATGATGGAACAGTGGGATTTTGCAACTGTGTCAAAGGGACGATAAATGCATCAAGATGCTGCATGTTGCTTCTTAAAAATCTGTACTCCAAATGAGTATTCCTTCTCCTTAGTTTATATCAGTGGTTCCCAAAGTGCTTCGTTCTGGGGGGATGATCTAGGCGGGCACTAAGAGGCAAAGGGGGCGGCAAGAGATGCTGAAGTGAAAATAACTTTTCAGGCATTGGAAAGCTGACATCACTGGATCAAGTTCATCTCTTTTGTTAAATTAATTAAACTAAATAGTTTTAATTGGATTTTGAATCAATGTGCAATTACCATATTGGCCCGAATATAAGGCACACTTTTTTTCCCTCCAAATTCCAACCGTAAAAAGTTAAAGTTTGGCTTAAATTCGCGACCTTACAAAAATTGACTTTTACGATATCGCTGTTGGGTTTTCTTCTACATTGGCCGTTTACAGGTGTGAGCCCTTGCAGAATTTTAAGGCAGCAGCTTATATTCAGGTATTGTCTTTTTTTATCACCCCCCCCCTTGAATTTTAAAGGTGTGGCTTATTTGCGAGTGCGGCTTATATTCAGGCCAATACGGTAATTGCTGCTGCAATTAATATTTTATTATATTATTATCTTCCTTAGTGGGTCATGCAGAATGTTATTCTGAATAAATGCCTTTTGTAGTGTATGGGGGATGAGCTTATAGAACCAAGGGGGCGGAAGGTCAAAAAAATCATTTCAGGAATCATTGGTTTATATGAACTTTTCATGATCCCTTGTCCTTCCCACTAGCATCACATGTTCTGAGTTTTCCTTGTGTCTTTGCATAGTGCATGGGATTACACCAGAATATTTCAGGTATCTGGAAGAACCAAGACCCCTGCTGTCTCCCGTGTCCCATTAATAGGGTTTTGGGAATGGAAATTCAATTTAGTTCACATTCAGTTCACTAATTCACACTTTCTGTAAAAACATGGGGCTAGATTCAGCTTTACAAGCAACTTTAGTTTCCCTAGATTTCTTGGAGGCTATCCATTTCTCTCAGGCTCACAGATTGCCAAAGCCTTTTAAATGCTTCAGCTGAGCGTGGTTTTGAAAGGCTCATGAAAAATTGACACAGGTCATCCTTTCAAAGATGCAGACACATTGATCTCCCTCCTTCGCTTACAAAGCACTTTTCGTGGGTTGTGAGGGCAGGGGAAGGGGAATAGAGGCATAAATGAGGCTGACTGTTGGCAAGAAAGAAAGATCTGTGCACTGAGGGACAGATGGCACCAAAGCATTTATACAGGGCTGGCTCTATCATAAGGCAAAGTGAGGCAATTGCCTCTTGCACCCCATGCTTGTGAGCAGTGGCTCAAACCCTCCTGGTGTTGCTCCAAAGCACCCTGGCCTTTTTCCTCTGCATGCTAACGCCCTGCCCTTGTCTTCCAAAACTAGCCTGCTGCCTCAGGTGCAGTGCAGAATGCCGGTCCAAACTGCTTCTGTACATGAAATGAGGAGGAAGTCGCATTTTTGCCTCAGGCAGCAAAATGGCTTGTGCAGGATCTGCAATTTTGGATCACAGATTTATTTTTTGATAGGTTTTTTCTTTCTTTTTCTTTTATGCATGTTATAGTTAATATGATGTTTATTTAAGGTGCAGTCAGATATGGGGAATATTGTGCTAGTTTTCCTGCTTATAATGCTAGCAGGTCTGTTCTGTTTTCTGATGTATTATGGCACTGTGCCATTTTGAGGGATGTATTGGCTATGTCATGCTAAATTTCATTCACGCTAGCGGGCATGATGTGAAACGACAAATGATGTCTTTGGACAAGAGAAACCAGTAGGAGAACACTTCAGCCTCCCAGGACATTCAATACAAGATTTCGAAGCAGCTGTCTTATTACAAAATAATTTCAGAAATAGACTTGAAAGAGAAGTTGCTGAATTACAACTTACCGGTATTATCAAACTGAAAACTATATTGGATTCTTGTCTCAAACACATGCTAAAGCTATTTTTGGTCATCTGCATACTATCCCTTGCTTTTTCCTGTAGGACTAATTGCAGTTGTTAACAGTCATCAACAGGTTTACCATACCCATTGAGCCAATCACCCATCTTTCACTACCCTTCTGAGAAATACCCCACCCCACCCTCTCACTATATATAAGGGTCTGGTGACTTCTGTTTCAGTGTATCTGAAGAAGTGTTCATGCACATGAAAGCTTATACCAGAACAAACTTAGTCGTTCTGTAAGGTGCTACTGGACAATTTTTTATTATTTTTATTTCTTCTTCGGACAACGTCACTATTTCACAACTTTCTGCAGGTTCAGGATACACCCATGAAAATGTCAGGAAAGAAATGTATGATAGTATACTACCCCAAATGTTGACACTTTACTTCTGTTGTTTTCCTGGATTAAGGAGTTTTCTTTTCTTGAAGCAATTAACATGGACATGAGTGCTAAACCTCCACTATATTCCGCTAGATTTTCAGAAGTGGTTTTAAGGTCATGTGAAAGCTCAAATATAGTGCCTAAATTAACAGTCAGGCAAATGCTGGGGGAAAGGAATAAACCATCCTGTGAATACACCCTTAGTAAAGGTAAAGGACCCCTGGACGGTTACGTCCAGTCAAAGGCGACTAGGAGGTTGCAGCAGTCATCTTGCTTTCAGGCTGAGGGAGCCAGCGTTTGTCCACAGACAGCTTTCCGAGTCATGTGGCCAGCATGACCAAGCCGCTGCTGGCGCAATGGAACATCATGATGGAAACCAGAGTGCACAGAAATGCCATTTACCTTCCTGCTACAGCGGTACCTATTTATCTACTTGCACTGGCATGCTTTTGAACTGCTAGGTTGGCAGGAGCTGGGACAGAGCAATGGGAGCTCACCCCATCGCGGGGATTCGAACCACCAACCTTCTGATCGGCAAGCCCAAGAGGCTCAGTGGTTTAGACCACAGCGCCACCCGCACCTTAGTACCTTGACTTCATCCCCCTCCCCACCTCTATGCTTCAGAATACATCTGCAAAATGCCCTACCAGTTGAGGAGAGAGGGAGTTAGTCCTGAGTACTGGATAAAACAACATGCTTCCCAGAACAACTACAGAGGGAGAGAACTCACTATATTCATCAGGGTGAGGAGGTAGTTCTGAACGTGTTCTTTGCCATGGAATCGGACCACGGAATCATCCACTCCCAGAAGCACCTCGATGTTGTAGTGATTGTCACCGGCATTCCGGCGCTGCCTCAGCGTCTCGTTCAGCCGTTGCTCTACACTTGCATATATAGAGTCGAGACTGGGACGCCCCCCAAGGCCAGATTCTAAGGAGAAATAAAAGCACAGGTTCCATTGTTATAATTCATTTCCTACTTTGCCTAGAATTTCCCAGGCGATTTCAAGTGCCCCTTGACATCCTTTAGTTACAGAAGCCGTACCATAAATTACAGATAGACCCCGACCATCTTTCCTGCAAGCTCAGCTAGGAAATAATGTTGGAAACTCATATTATGTTGCTGAGTGCCTTCCAGTGGAAGGACCATAGCTCAGTGGTAGAGAATCTGTTTTTCAATCCCAAGAATCTGCAGGTAGGTCTGTGAATGCCCCAAGCATGAAACGGTAGAGAGCTGCTGCCAGTCAGTATAGATGGATCATTTCAAGAAACATAATTTTGTCCTGTGTTGTTTTGGCCTCTACAACAGTGTTCCAACCTGAGCTCTTGTGGCCACTGTTTTCTCTGCTTGCCTGGATGTCACTGTGGTTGCAGGACGGGCACCTCTGTAGGGTCTCTATTAAGCTCTGAATGTGTTCTGCAGCTTCCAGGGCCCTGGGAACCATGGGAAATGTTCTTTCCTATGATTCCCAGCATCACAGAACGATTCCAAGCAACATCCATGGATGCGTCAATCACCTACGGCCTAACAAGCTATCACTGTAGACTTCACCTCCATTTTTTTGGGGGGGGGAGTAATGGGGGAGTACAGGGGTGCCAACTTGAATAAAATATTAGGCAGCCCAGGTAAGTCCCGCCCCACATAACTGATCACATGATGCAGCACACACCATTTGAATGGCAATTCCTGTCAACTTGGCAGGGCACCCTCAAATATTGTATTGCGGGAGCGAAGGGACCTTGGCCCCTAGGAGTTGGCTCCTATGGGGGAGTAACCCACCCTAGTCATTTAAAAAAAAATAGTGCCAAGATTGTCCATTCCCAGAATTAGTCACTTGTGAATTGGATGGCCATTTTGTTTTTCAGGGAATCAATATTCACCGCTGATTCTACATTCCCTTTTAAAATAATAAACCCACTACATGTGGTGTAGTGGTTAGAGTATTCGGCTAGGACCTCGGAGACCAGGGTTCAAATCCCCACTCAGCCAAATGAAGTTTACCGGGTGAAATTGGGGCAGCCAAACCTACCTCACAGAGTTGTTGTGAGGATTAAAAGGGGAAGCAGCACGAATGCCACCTTGAGCATGTTTGAGGAAAAGGTGGGTTGTGTGTGCAGAAAATTAATAATAACTAGTAGAGGGAATTTAACCAAAGTTCTGAAACTTGCACAACTCCTTCCAGTGAGCAGCTGCAGTGCCCTGCTCAGTAGAGGAGAATATTCTCTTTCTCTCTCTCTCTCCTAAAATTCATCTCAGTAGCTCAACAACACATATGTAACCCTCCTTCCTTCCCCACATCAAACAGTGAGACTTCCCTCGCACTGTGAGCCCTTGCGGGTGAGAAACCCAGCCTAGCAAACAAGCTCTACAATTTGACCTCTGCTTCTTTGCAGGGCTCAAGAATGCAGAGGCTGTGATAGCACACAAGTGGGAAATTCATACCCCTGGCTCCCATTTCTAAAAATTGCTCCTCCTGGCAAGGGTGGGTGGTTTTCTTTCGGGTTTTCTTTTTTTCTTTTTTGGAGCGCCACGTCCAATGGAAATATACAGTCATGTCATCATATCATTATGCCCGTTGCATGAATGGAATAGTCTGAATCGGCAGGTCAGCAGAGGGGGGGAAAGGGCCGTCTGCTCCACACAGGGCCCATGGGCTTGGCTGTCATTTCCCTCTTTAAATAAGTGGTTTTGTGGTCAGGAGTAAGTGGAGAATCTTCCTTTCTGTGTGTGAAAGGGGCAGGGAGAAACACTTTCTTTCCCCAAATATCCAGCTTGTTCCTGGACTGTGGATTTGCAGGTTAAAAAGCATCCTCGTTGCCTGATTTTTTCCTGCATGAAATAGTCAGGATCTTAATTTACACCCCCCGCAAATGGACAGGTACAGCCTGTCTGCTTACAGGAGGGGGGGAGAGGTTTAACCTGTGGCAAAAGCACCAAGCAGTTCCATAGCAAGGCTCATCAGACTTTATGCACAGTTAAACAATGGAGGCAGAGATGGCCAACAACCTGTTGTTGTTGTTTAGTCGTGTCCGACTCTTCGTGATCCCATGGACCAGAGCACGCCAGCCACTCCTGTCTTCCACTGCCTCCCACAGTTTGGTCAAACTCATGCTGGTAGCTTCGAGAACACTGTCTAACCATCTTGTCCTCTGTTGTCCCCTTCTCCTTGTGCCCTTCATCTTTCCCAACATCAGGGTCTTCTCTTCTCATGAGGTGGCCAAAGTCTTGGAGCCTCAATTTCAGGATCTGTCCCTCCAGTGAGCACTCAGGGCTGATTTCCTTCAGAATGGATAGGCTTGATCTTCTTGCAGTCCATGGGACTCTCAAGAGTCTCCTCCAGCACCAGAATTCAAAAGCATCAATTCTTTGGCGATCTGCCTTCTTTATGGTCCAGCTCTCACTTCCATACATCACTACTGGGAAAACCATAGCTCTAGATGGCTTTAAAAGAGGGTTGTTTGAGCCATCCTCAAGTAGCAAGTTCTGCCTGCCAGCCACCCGCAGAACAATTGGCAAATGAGATGCAATATTCTCTGGGATAAAGAGAATGCAAACACCCGGCAGAAGGTGGGATCCTCTCTTCCCAATCTGCTTGCTAACCTGCAACCTTCTGCAAGCCAAGCAGATGCTCTGCCACGGAGCAACTGCCAAAAGCTATTTTTTTAAAGTTTCCGTTACCTGTAGCAAATCTGTTTGAAGCAGACATGCTAATCTCATGTAATCTCATTCTGAAATTAGCCGGGTCATTCTCATCTATGTGTCTCTTGGAGCCTGGCTTCCTTGGCTTTACACTGGTGTGGCACGTAACACCACTGCCAGCCACCTTTTTTTCTACGAAGAAACTGTGCTGATTTAAAGATGATCGTTAAGAGGTCACTCACGCACCTTCAAAAATCCAGTTCCTTTACTGGGGTGGCAACACACACCCACACACACCAGCTTTTAACCTTTTTGATGTTCAGTTATAGTAAGCGAATAAAGGAACCTTGTTTAAAACAAGGCTAGGGCAGCCTATGACCCTCCAGATTTTGTTTATTCATTCATTTGCTGCTTTAAACTGCATGTTCAAAAGACAATGGATTTCAGACGGATATACACAGGAATTTAAAATCTGCAAAATAACAGGAGAGGCTGGAGGAGGAGGTTTATTGGTTTGGGTGGGTGTGTTTGTATTTTGTCTTTTTATTTTGTGTTTTTATGTTGTGAGACACCCTGAAATCTATGGATGAAGCATACAAACTTAATAAATCATCATAATTAAATAACTGTACAATGAAATGGGGGGGGGACTATTCAGTCCACCAAAAGCACCACAGTTTTAAATGTCGGGGCAAATAAACAAGGGCTTAACCTATTGTTGGGCTCCATCTCCCATCAGCCCCCCACCAGCATGGCCAATGGTCAGGGATGATGGGAGTTGTAGTCTGAAAGACAAAGCAGAAAACAATACGTCCAGAGACCCACAGATTCCCCATTCCTGAATTCTGAATTCAATACAAACATGTCCACACTTGGCACACGTTCCCTTAAAACTGAATTATGGCCATGTATCAAAGTACTGAATTAAAGCCTGTAATCTATATAAGAAAAATAAGTGCAGAGGGTATATGTTTTGGACTTCTGAGGCTAAGCACTGTCATGTATTCGATATTTACAAGATTTCCTTGTAGACCTAAAACCTGCAAGTTGCTGTAACATCAGTAGCCGACAGTGTGATGGGATGAATACACTCATCTGATCACCCAACAGCTGAGTCGAAGCTGCTTACCTAGGAGGTGATAGAGAGGCTGGTGGAGTGCAAATGCATCATAAGCACCAGATTGTCTCTGCCATTGCATCTGCACCGCACTGACCTCTCCGATGCGTCACCTCCCAGTATGCAGCAGAGACTTGGCTCTCAGGAAGTCAGGCAAGAGCCACCACTCTTTCACTAAGAATCCATGGAGGTCACATTGATGATTTGATACTTCTCTTAACTGTGCAATGTGCTTGGTTCCAGGTCCCATCTCATTGAGGAACACTAATTTTCCTGCTAATTTTCCTTCTGGAAACTGGTAGAAAAATAGCTTTGACGTAATGGATCTTGATTAACATCCTTTTGTGCATGGGAGCACAAAAGGGCAAACACAAATCTCTTGCTCATCTCTAAGCACAGTAAAAAGTGCATGGGAACTCATGGCTAAAGGTTTTAGATGAGGGTGGGTTACCTATAGACCTCCACTATCCCTCACCAATGGTTAGCTGGCTGGGTCTGATATGAACTTGGAGTCTCCCAGCATCTGGAGGGCCACAGGTTAAGCACCCCTGTTAGATCATGCTCCCAGGTTCAGTAAAAGCTATTTTTAGTTATAAACCATTTTTTTAAAAAAAAATTCTGACCAATGCATGCTTGCTCAGGATATGTATTAATTGCAAAATGTAAAGCTTGACTGAAATCCACCTTCCTTCTCAGGGATTGAAACCAATCGTTTAAATAAACCTACCCTGCCTTTTCCTCGGTTGAACAAGGATTGTCCTGTTAGCTAATAGGCCTAGAAAATGAAGGATTTCAACAAACAGTGCACTCTTCAGTTCATTCCCTGCTATACACACACCTACACAACCCTGTAGTTATTAACCTAACCCGCTTTGAATCCTTGGATTTAAGCCAATGCAGTTCCACTTAGGTCAGTGGGGCAAGACCATCTTAGGCAGAAGCATTTCAGCTTAACTAGTTTGTGAATCAAACTGATGACCTAATGAGGTTAGTGGAGGACTAACAAGCTCAGTGGGGTCTGCAGGTTATCAGCACTTGCAGACTGTAGGCCAAGGGCCATAGCTTAGTGCTACAGCACCTGCCTTGCAGATAGAAGGTCCCAGGTTCGATCCCTGGTGTCTTCAGGTAGGGCTATAATCATAGAATAGTAGAGTTGGAAGGGAACTCATCTAGTTCAATGCAGGAATCTCAGCTAAAGCATCCATGGCAGATCACCACCCACCCTCTGCTTAGAAACCTCCAATGAAGGAGAGTCAACCACTTTCCAATGGAGTCAATTCAACTGTCAAGCAATTCTTACTGTCAGAAAGTTCTACCTGATTTTCAGTCGGAATCTCCCTTCTTCTAACTTGAAGCCACTGGTTCAGGTCCTACCCTCCAGAGCAAGAGAAAACAAGCTTGCTCCATCTTCCATGTGACAGCCCTTGAGATATTTGAAGACGGTTATTATATCCCCTCTCAGTCTCTTCCTAAGACTAAACATACCCAGCTCCTTCAACCGCTCCTCATAAGGCATGGTTTCCAGACCCTTGATCATCTTGGTCACCCTCCTCTGCACACATTCCAGCTTGTCAATATCCTACTTAAATTGTGGTGCTCAGAACTGGACACAGTCATCCAGATGTGCTCTGACTTGCTAGCTGACCCTGCCTCCTTCTTGTGCTCCAGTTACAACTTGCTGTGTGGTCCTGACTTCTCAATGACTCGCAACTCCTGGGTCTCAGCACCTGCCTCACCTCAGACATTTGCCTGTTGTCCATCCTTGTCAGTGGTTGCCCTGAAAGGGGCAGGTGATTTGGAGGAATAAAGAGTCAACTGTTGGGCATAAAGAACACCATGGATAGGGGGGAAATACAATTCATTTCACATTTAAAGGAGAATCTATATAATTTTCTTTTTCTGAAATAATGCACAAACTGAAAGGTAGGAGTCCTTCAAAATGCACATATTGCTGAATTTTTGCAATAAAGTTATCCAGCCAAATCACGTATTCAAAAATGCACATTTTTTGTAAAGTGTGCATTTGTGAATATAAGTTGCAAAAATACTTTCTGGTAGGGAAAAGTGCTTTGCAAAAGGGTGTACACTGCGAGAATTTGCTTACAGAAATGTGTAAATGAGAATAAATTATTCAGGTCACCAATGTCCCTTTGGATATAATTTTGAGACACAGATTGAAAATAACCTTTGGCCTGTGTGTGCCTTGATCGGGCATCATAGCTTGCCACAGAGAGCTGTTTTATGTTAAAACTGTATTTTGCAGGCCTCAGAATAAGAAATAAATGAGCTCTCTCATAAAAAAGGAGGTGCATACATTTGTATGCCAAGAGCGAATGGAGCCAAACAGTACTGTAAATCTGTTTACTAAAAAGAACTTTCTTCCACAAGTAATTTAAAGGAGGGGAGATCAAACACTGCTTTCCATATAACACAAACATGGAAGCAGCTGAAAGGACAAAACGTTAAAACCCATACAAACGCACACATTGCAGTCTAAACAGCATGGCGGAGAAAATGTAAGCCCACCATAGTTTTTAAGAAATGAAGTTAAAGGGGATTCTATCAAAAAAATAATGGGGGGGGGGGGGGAAACACATACAAAAGTGAGTTTCTGGTTTCCATATATTTGTTACACTCTCACGTGACCAAGAAATAGCATAAGGGCAGAGCTATATAGATTTCAGGGCTGAAAGCAGGGGGCTTCTCAGGGGCTTCCCTTCAGTTCCATAGGACAAAGTATGAGATATAAGGAAAGCTATGTTGTCTGTCTGAGGCATGACAAGATCCCAACAGCACCACTTCCATTTACCGGACTGCTAACTGAATCTTAAATCCACACAGGCAATTGGGCACTACCCTCCAACATGCCACAGGGCAGCATGGTAGGCCATGAAAGCAGGAGGGACATTTTAGTGATTCTTTGTCAACCAGTAGGAAGCACCATTTCATCCAAAAATGCCCCTTGAAAGAGTATAGCGTCATTCTGGTGTATTTCTGGCCGTGGAATCTTGTTCTAGCTGAAATTAATTCCACGCTCAGAATGCAAAAGGCAGGTTTAGCCCCCTCTTTGACTTTAGACCTTCTCATACCACTTTACCCATTAGAATAATAGTAGAATCAATGAATTGTAGAGTTAGCCCAACACCCTGCAATATAAGAATCTCGGCTAAAGCATCCATTACAAATGGCCATCCAACCTCTGTCTAAAATCCTCCAAGAAACTAGAGTCCACCACCTCCTGAGGGAGGCCATTCTACTGTCAAACAGCTCTTACTGTCAGAAAGTGCTTCCTGGTGTTTAGTCAAAATCTCCCTTCTTGTAACTTGAAGCCCTTGGTTTGAGTCCCCCTCCCCCCCAGAGCAGGAGAAAACAGGCTTGTTCCCTCTTCCACGTGACACCTCTTGAGATATCTGAAGTTGGCTATCGTATCTTCTCTCAGTCTCTTCTTTTCCAGTCTAAACATATCCAGTTCCTTCGACCACTCCTCATCAGGCTTGGCCTTGATTATCTCGGTTGCCCTCCTCTGCACACATTTGACAAATGTTGAACTGGTCCTGGCTCTCTGTACTCAAGTTTTATGGTGGGTGTATTGTGCAACACCTCCTGGACACAAGAATAGTGCATCGGTGGGAGATTTATCCCACAATGCTGCACTAACAATAGCACATTATTGGTGAACAGAGGGGCTGTTAGACTGGGCATGGTGCGTGCTCAAATTTGGTGGGGCATTTTTTGAGTGGGCAGGAGCCAAATTGAGCTTCCAGCTGGAAATGTTGGATTTGCATCCAATGAAATAATTGCTTTCATTGCAGCGATTTCCACAAGTGCAATGGAACTTCTCCCTCCATGCAACCCTCTGGAGATATATAGTTGGAAGCAACCCTCTACTAAAACGCTTGTGAATGCATCCCAGTGTTATTGCTGCAGCACATTGAATAAAAACCATTCTCTCAATGACCTTCAAGCAATCCCCCTCCATCTCCAGCACACGCCTGCTCACTGTAAACCTACTGGAAAGGGTGTGGAATGTGGGTAATGGCAGCAGCAAATGCTAAGACCCAAGCTGTTTTTAGAAAGAAGTGAGGGACGCAGAATATTTGCCAGTTCCATGCTAAAGAATGCTTATGAGATCATTCCTCAAACTGCTTTTTCTTCCACACACCTGACATATTGGTTCGGCCTTTACGTTTGCTGGAAGCTCCGTTGGCATTTTTGTATTTTATGGCTCTTAAAGGAGAACAGCTGGTACCATCAATAGCTTGCTGCAGAAGTGCATGAAAGATTCATAATGCAATGTGTTTCATCAAGTGAAACATACACACTTATGCCTACGCCATATGGCTCTGATGTCCCTGCCTAATTATTCTGAAGAGCCACGAGATACTGTTTAAATGTTGCATCCAACTAAATTATACTTGGAGCAGAGCCACAGAAATTAATGGAGCTAAGCTAGTCGTGTCCATTATTTTTAATGCATCTACTTTAAGTAGAACTAACACTGGGCATAGCTCCATCAAACGAGGAATACTAAAAAGGGGCTTCATCCCTGTGGCAAACACTGCCAACATGGATGCTGCAGTTTTTACCTGCCACAATAAGGACCAGGTGCTTCCCATTTCTTCTAAGCAAAGGAAACAATTTTCAAGACACGGGGCCTGCTCGGGATGCTACTTAAAAAGGATGGGAGCTGATCTCAAGGGCAGTTACAGCCTCCTGGATTCCCAGACTCCAGGGCTTCCAAGCCCTTTCAGTCATCTTGTTGCAGCAATCCTCCTAAATTGAAATAAATGTGGTATTGTCTTTCTATCCTGGCAGCTGGAGACTTCCGATTGCTGCTCTTGGTTCTCAGGAGCTTGGCAAGTGGTAGGTTTTCTTGCAACTGACCAGACACTGTTTCTGTCTCATGGCAGAAATTTCTGGATCTGAACAACAGCATGAATTGTGGATGAATATGCCCGGTGACTTTGGTTAAATGATCTCGTTCATTCCCCCTCTGCCCTTCAAGTGAGATCTGCAAGGAACTGGGGGTCCTGTAAGTGAGAAGATGGGTGATGGCAAGCAAGCTTCAAGAAAAGAAACTTGACTGACATTATTAATCTTATCCTGTGGTAGGCCACCATTTCTGAAATGTTCTCCCTGTAAGGTCTGAATCAAACTTGAATACTCTCCAACATTTCTCTAATGAAAATAGGGGTGTTCTATTGCATCCTCACCATCTTCCTCCTCCTCATAATTTTAATATTTATACACTGCCCATCAGATTGGATTGCCCCAGCCACTCTGGGTGGCTTCCAACATATATAAAAACCTAATAAAAGATTAAACATTTTTAAACTTCCCTATACAGGGCTGCCTTCACATAGCTCCATACCCTCCAAGATTTTTCCAGTTAAAAAAGGGACATCCTAAGGAAAAGTAGGACATTCCAGGATCAAATCAGAAACTGGGATGGCTTTTGTAAATGTGGGACTGTCCCTGGAGGGTCTGAACTTGTGATTGGTAGTCTCTCTCTCTCTCTCTCTCTCTCTCTCTCTCACACACACACACACACACAGAGAGAGAGAGAGAGAGAGAGAGAGAGAGAGAGAGATATCATATTCAAGCAAGTCAATCAATATAGATAGAGCAGATGCTTGGCATATTGCAGATGAGCTACTAATGCACTATGAATGAATTGGCTTACTCAACAGTGCTTTATCTGATGAACGTTTTTCTCTCCCTAGAATAAAACTTG